>NW_009696134.1:77304-121578 GCF_000703405.1 Apaloderma vittatum
CCAGTGTATACACTTGTTCTGCAAGTACAGCAACTTCCTTATCTTCAAAGAACAATAACTAACTTGCACTCGTTTGATGGCTAGGCAAACCACAGAAAACTTTAATTATTTTGTGATTGTCTAAAGTCTACCTACCCTTATGTTACCTTAAAGGCTTCACTGGGCAGACTGACTATCAGTAATAGAGCCACTATGGTCAATGCAGAGGACATCATCCAGGAAAACCTATACTTTAGAGGAAATAATCAATATTTCAAGATTCCCTCTGTACTTAAAAGTTTGCTAAGAACTCTCTTGCAGGTAAAGAGCCATTCTGCACGTGCTCATTGCTATTTTAATTCTTGGTTTTGTTTATTTTTTTAATGACTGACAAAACAATTTGACTATTTTATCTGTATTACTAATGTGAGCCTTAAGAAATTCCACATCAGCATAAACATACAGAACTCAACTACTAGCATCTGCAAATTTTTGGCAAGTAATTGAGCTGGCACCAACTGGTATTACTTAATGGATTTGATTAATTCAGAAATAGGTATACATACACACGATTTCCATAAAAGTTTGGATTGTCAGACCTTGCATTTCTTTATTTGCTAGTATTAATATTTTGTATAGAATAAATTTACTGCTTGTTCAATCTTTTATTGCATTTAAATCTCAGCGTGTATTACAGAAATGCTTATTAAAAACACAGGCATGAATTTCACCCTCAACAGAAGAAACGATTTAAGGTGTCTCCTGTTTTAATTCCAGGAATTTAAATGAGAAGCTCTGAATAAAATTTGCAAAGGTGCGTAGATGACTCAGGAATTTACACCTTGCTTAATTAAAAAAATAATAAATATTTGTATCTTAGGGATGTGTCCTGTGACATTCATGTAGGCACTTTGAAAATTTTACCTTAGGTCATTCTGATGAAGATTCCTCTGCTAGACCTGTGTGGTATTTGTGGTCTCGAGAAAAAAGATGTGTTGGAAGTGATTGAAAACAGTGTCAAAAATACCAAAGAGACAAATGAAGACAAAAGTCAGACTTGCATCATACCTTCGAAACAAAACTGCTGGTTCCTGGCCAGCTGAAATGTGGAAGGTGGAGTATACGGAAAGTGGAAAATTAAAAAAAAAAAGAAAAAAGAAAAAAGAAAAAAGGAAAGCATTTCATACTGAGATTTTCTCTTACAAAATGGTCTGTGCAGTGACATAGTAGGACGTTCACTGTGTTAGCCCAGCAGCACCACCTTGTGTATGTGTTCTCACTTTACTCCCTGTATTACCTGTAAAGATCTGTCAGTGTTTGCAGGTTTTAGTGTACGTAATTCTGTAGCAGTAAATTATATCTTGCGTATAAAAAATTAAGCATATGTCAGTCCTAAAGGAAACTATGTGCTTCTTATAACCAGTAATCTTTAGTGCTCGTGGTACTGATACGTGCATTTTTTATTCCGTCTCCAGGATTCTAGTAGTGATAGGCTACTATAGGGCTCAGAAAAGCTTTTCACAGTGGTAGTATGAGCATCTCTGAAGAGTTCTGTGATCTCCTTACAATTAAAGTTGAAACTACTTATGCTGAGAGTCTGTTGTCGTCATAAAGTAAACTTGATCCACAAATGATTTGTGAATGACTTGTTCCAAATTTCAGTAAACTAGCTTACACTGTGAGTACAAAACTGTGTGTGCATGAAGGTTAAAAGGTGTTTCTAGACCAAGGTTTAAAGCTTTAAGTGCTGTGTTCCTTTTCTTTTTCAATTTTCAGTACTTGTCTAGCACAGCTTGCACTCTCTACCTTTAAAGAATGCCAATTGCAGACTGAGGACATACCTTAAAATCCTGTGAAAGCCATGCTTTCACTATTAAACAATCTGAAAACAGATGAGCCTAAAAGGTGCAAGACTGAGAACACAAAGTGTGATGGATACACGCACATATTCCAACTGAGAAACATCTCTTCTACTATTTCTGCAACATGAACTATCTCTGGTTAATACGTGCTCAGTTACACATTATTAAGGTGCTTCTAAGAGGATTCCAGCATCAGGATTTTGATTTGACAGGGACATCCCTGAAACAGCTGCAAAAGGCACAAGAGAGAACATATTTGTGAGCGTGACATCTCTTACTGCCTGCATCTAGGGGAATTCTGAGCAGTCTCTGGCCTGTAGCCTTTATAACTGATTCTGCAAAAGCCCCTGTTTGCTTTGCAGGATGGTAAGGTAACAATGATGTTTAATGTAAGTTGTCTAAAATAATTTGAAAAAAACCCCAACACCACAAACATAAACATAAATATATAAATATGCAATTATATAGATGATATATAGATATATAGACACATAGATATATAGATACATAAATATATAAAAATATAAATGTATAAATTATAAATGTATAAATGCATAAATGCATAAATATGTAAATATAAGACTTTGAAATGTTGTACCACTTCAGCACACAGAATCAGTAGTCCTGAACATGACTGCCTTTGTTGTTTGGGCTAGAGGAAATCCTGGAAAAAAATGCTACATAAACTGTGTTCAGAAATATGAAAGTATAAAAGCCATGAAAGTAAGCCCTGCTGCTTACAGATCTTCTTGGTAAGAGAATTATTTTGGGATGATGTAACTACAAGAAAACATATTTAAAAGATGTATTCTTAAAGTAAGTGCATAGCCTGTAAGTGGCTGATTTTCTACTATGATGTAATTCTCTACAAAATAGGGTTACATACTACTGGTTCACATTCATGTATTCTGAATATTCTGCCAAATTCTCAACAGCGCTGCCTGCTGCTAACAGTGTTTACTGTTGGGTAATACACTTTCTTCTTCACGTTCAGACTAGAAACAGATAATGTCTCCCTGCATGCCTGTTTCATTCAGATACTCTACATAAACAAAACTGCATATTTCTGCGATGCTTTCATAAGGCACCTCTAGGACTCAGCCCTCAAGGGAATTAAGTCATACAGAAGTTGGATTGTGCCAGCAAATTCCACTCCTGCTTTGCACATATGGAAATGGATGTCATGGAGAAATTGTCTCAGCATCCAGACCAGAATGCAGGTTGTGCAGCTTGACCATACCTCGACAATGATTCTTGAGTCATTTCTCTGTCAGGAAAATTAATTTTGTTTCAAGTCAAAGGTTTCTACTTTCTACCAAATATTTATAACCTTTATTCAAGTGCATTATGGAGTGCTGATGTCAAAAACATGCTGACAGTGGGGCTGGTAACTGGCTATGTTAGGCTGCACTCTCACCCCTGCTGTGGCTGCACCTCATATGAACACATCGGAGTCAGCTTAAGCAAACTGCCTGGAGTGGTGCTAGCTAGGGAGCTGCAGTGATTTGGTCAGTACTAAACACATCCTCAGCAAACATCCCAAAGCAGTCAGACTGTGCCGCAGCCTATACAACTGCATTGATGGCTTTAGTTGACTGTATCTTGCTAATTATCAGCTTTGGTTGTACCCCTTGTACTCCCAGAGCTGACTGCTGAACAGATGTACCTTAGTCAACACAGTTTAGCATTTACCCGGTGACAGTTTACTACACAGATCCCTCCATCAGCAGACTCAAGCCTATTAGACTTACAATTCTTCCAAGCCAGGCCATTTTGGTTTTCCTGTTAACAAATAAACTCAGTAGTTTATCACTGCAAGGAAAATGCAACTGTTTACTATTAAGGGAAGTGATAAAGTTAAATCTACATTAGTCACTGAAGAGATGGACACTTATGACTGAAATCAAATACAAGTCATTTTTAGTGACAGGCAGGTGGCTACCGTGAATTTACAAAGATATCTCCTTTCATGTCAATATAGGCTCCATTTCTACTTCTTCCCAAGCTGCACTGTTGAGTAGAGCTGAAAATGGGCAGTTATTTGTGAACAGATTTAAATTACTATTCTTTCTGTATTGACATGAAAGACATTTGACATGATAGATTAAATCATCAGTGCCATTACTCTGTCAAAAAAAATAAAAGCAATAGCAAGGAAGTCTGTGCATCCTTGTTTCTGCAATATCATTCAAGGCCCAGAACACATTGTTTACTTATGTCCATTTACACATTGGAAATCACACTGTCTTAAGCTGAAGGCATATCTGCCTGCCTACCACCTGCAACTCAATTTATATGAGGAAACTGAGTATCCATGTATTTAGAAGTCACTCATAATCAGACACAGAAGACAAAAGAATATTCTGGTGGAGGTGGGAAGAAGGTGTGCTGTAACTACTGCTGTGCAAAGCAAGAAGCTTGTCTAATCATACAGTGCTAGAGTCTTCAGCTTAAATGCAAATCCCATACGAGGGTTAGCCCTAGATTTCACACAGGCACAAAATCCTCAGCTCCAAGGACACTGGGTATGCAAAAGGCATGCCAAGTGAAGCACAGCACTGCACCAACACTACTCCCTCCACACCCTTCTACTCTGTGCCACCCATGGTGCAGTGGTCCTCAGCCTCTGCACAAAGCTGATAATAGTGTTCGGGCTGGGATTAGGATCAGGGTTCAGAGATCTACAAACCCCACAGGTCCAAGGACACTGAGGATGCTACAGACAGGCCAAGGGGAGCACAGCACTGAACCAACACTAATCCCTAAAGACCTTTCTACTCTGGGCTAGCCATGGTGCTGTGGTCCTGAGCCTCAACACAAATTCTATGTTAGTATTAGGATTTGAATCAGCGTTAACAAGTGCTGCTGCATTTCTTGCTTTTGCTTCCGGTGATGCCTTGACTGTTGGATATCTATCCACTATCTCTATGCTTACGTTCACTTCAATAGTCTTTCATATTACATGTATTCTGATTGCTGTTACTTCCCAGGGTGCACAGGGAAATCCTAAAGCAGCCACTTCTACTAGGTCTTCTAGCTAGTCTTCATTGTCCACTTGATGGTTTTGTAATAGAAAACATATAACTTAGTGTTGCAAGTGTTGAGGATTTTCTTTGCTGACTCTAGTAGTTTATAAATGGCATATTTCTGTAACCTCGTATCTCCAAAGCCGTTGTGGTGCTCTGGACTAAAATGGGTTTGTGACCCTTATACCATTGATGCTCTTCTTTCAGACAGCATTGCTAGCTACAGAAAACCATTTCATTCTGTAACAATTGCGACTGTATGTAAATTTTGAAACTATTTTTAGAAGTATGAAGGTCAAGAAGGTGGTAGTTTTTGTGCATTTATGGAGACAGAATCATGCCTTGCCAACCTCATAGCCTTCCATGAAAAATTCACTAACCTGGTGGATGCAAGCATGATGTTGTTTATCTTGACGTCAGTGAGGCTTTCAACACTGTTTCCCATAACATCCTGATATGCAAATTAATGAAGTATAGATTAGATATATATGATGGTGAGGTGGACTGAAAACTGACTGAAGTGCTGGACTAAGAGCTTTGTGATCAGCAGCACAAAGTACACCCAGAGACCAGTCACTGTAGGTACATCCTGCACATTACGAGTAACCCAGCCTGCTTGGTCGAATAGTAGGACTGCTACTAAAGGAGGGTGACAAAGAAACCCAGGAGCTGTAAGACAGAGCGTGTAGGAGAATTTGTCTCTGAATTTAGGAAAACTAAACATATGTCATTACTACTGTGTGTAAGCTCTCATTTTAGTCACTGAGAGCAATCAGAGTATCATTGTGTAGTGCAAACTGGGCATTAGGTTCTTTCTCCATGAGCTCCTGCTGCCTCTCCAGAAGGACTCCAGAGTCTCCCTTACTATCATACCTACCTGTCTGTGATACCCTAGAACACCTCTGGTAGTACTGGTTATATATAGCTGAGCTTCTGAATTGCTTCCTGCGTACAGATTGACAAGAGTAGAGAGAGACATTCAGCTAAGTCAGTGCAGGTGTCTCCCTGAGGTTGGATTGTGCCGCTTTGCAGGACTGGAGGGGTGAACCAGCTGATCCCAAGAAAGATCTGGTGCCGTGTGAGAAGTCCTCAGGTGTCTGAGCCACCCGCATAGTCTGGCAGGTTTGTCACAGGACCTAAGCAAGATCCATGCTTCCCTAGAAGGGCTGCTGTAGCTCAGCTGGGATACTCTAGGATATCTCAAACAAATATGTGGATGACTGGACCCTATTCCGAGTATTACTCTCCGAAAACGAGTATTATTGGCAAGCATACAGTCAGTTGCACAATGAAAATTATCTTTCTTTTTCTCTACCGTAATCCTTCTTCAGCTACTGTTAGCTCTACAGCTAATATTTGTATGAACAATTGTCATCCTCCAGGGCATCTGCAAAATCTTTGCTTTGGCTCTTCTATTATGTCACTCAGTTACAGGTAGATTTTCTACTCCTCCTCAGGCTGGAGACCTTCTGGGAAAAAGAAGAGGAAACAGCAGAGCAAAAGGTGCATGTTTATGATACAAATTGTTATGAATTGCTAAACGAAAAACATGCACTTTGGAACTGTGAAAAATCTGTTGTTTGCTTACAAATGCACATGGATAATCAGTGTCACTGTGCTGCCAGGCACTCAAATGGAAACTGGGACTTAGGGTGGAAAGAAGAATAATTAAAAACAGAATTAAAAAAAGAGTTACCTGCCAAGAGAGATGCGTGGAGGAGCACAGGTATAGAGCCTTGCTCTGAGGGGCAGAGTGCTCCCCTGCAGCATCTCCTGCCACACTTGTTCAACCAAGTCATACTCCTTAAAGTGCTAGAGATGTGTACTTGCTTGTTTCTTTTTTTTGGTCATTTCCACATATTTGGAGAAGACACATGCAAGTGAGATGCTGTTCTGTGGAGTAGGCAGAAAATCCAGTAAATCATAGAATCATAGAACAGTTTCATTTTGAAGAGACCTTCAAGATCATCGAGTTCAATCTTTGTCCCAGTCCTATCAGATCAACACTTCCACCCAGCTTGGTGTCATCTACAAACTTACTAAGGGTGCACTCTATCCCCTTGTCCAAATCACTGATAAAGATGTTAAACAGGACTGTGCCCAGTAGTGAGCCTTGGGGGACACCACTGATGACTGGATTTAACTCCATCGACTATGACTCTTTGGACTCAGCCATTTAATCAGTTTTTCACCCAGCAAAGCATATGCAGTCAGTGTCTCTAGGAGAATGCTGTGGGCATGTTGAATGTCCTACTAAAGTCAAGGTAGATGACATTTGCAGCCTTTCCTTCATTAAACAAGCAGACCACCCTGTCATAGAAGGAGATCAGGTTTGTTAAACAGGACCTGCCCTTCATAAACTCATGCTAATTGGGCCTGATCAGCTGGTTGTCCTGAATGTGCTGCATAATGGAACTCAGAATGATCTGCTCCATCAGCTTCCCTGTGAAACTGACAGGCCCGTAATTTTCCTGATCCTCCATTCATCCCTTTTTTATATTGGTTGACTTCCAATCAGCTGGGACATCCCCAGTCATCCAGGAGTGTTTATAAATGATGGACAGTGGCTTGGTGAGCACCCCTGCCAGTTCTCTCAGCACTCTAGGATGAGTCCCATCCAGCCCCATAGATTTGTGTACATCGATGTTGAGCAGCAGGTCACTGAGCATCGCATCCTGGATTGCAAGGGGGAACCTTTTTCACCTGCCCTTGTATCTTGGTTTGAGAGGGTGGCTTCTCTTGGTACAAGTGTTCCTATTACCAAAGACCGAGGCAAAGGTGACATTAAACACCTCAGCCTTATCCTTATCTTTTGTTACCATATTTCCTCCTGGGTCTAGCAGGGGATGGAGACTCTCCTGGTGTTTCTTTTGTCGTTACTGTATTTATGTAAACTTTTCCTGTTGTCCCTTACCTCCAAAGCCAGATTAGTTCCTAGCTGGGCTTTGGACCTTCTAATTATCTCCTTGCATAACCTAACAATATTCTTGCATTCATTATGAGTTACCTGCCCCTTCTTCCAGAGGGTATAAACTCTCCTTTCTTCCCTGATTTTGAGCCAAATCTCCCTTTTTATCCAGGCTGGTCTTCTTTGCTGCTGGCTCATCTTACAGCACATGGGGATTGCCTGCTCCTGTGCCTTTAAGGCTTCCTTCTTAAAAAGTGTCCAACCTTCCTGGACTCCCATACCCTTCAAAACTGACTCTCAAGGGATTCTATCCAGTAACCTCCTAAACAAGTCAAAGTCTGCCCTTAGAAGCCCAAAGGGTCTGTTTTGCTGCCTCCCCTCCTAACATCTCTGAGAACAGAGAACTTAATCTTTTCATGGTCACTGATCCCTAGATGGTGATGACGTTCCTTTACACTCCTCTCACCTCCCCCTCCTCCAACAGGAAAAAACTCCCCAATATTAAAGACAGGAGAGCTCAAAATAAGACAAAACAGAAAAGAAGAGAAAGAAAGATGGAGTTACCTCTCAAATACCTTGATGGCAGAGGCACTGATTGACCTGGCCCTGGCCAGAGGCAGGTCCAACTCCTACCTGGGGGTGGGGGAGGTTCTCGAATCTTCACATGAGTCTGCTCCTGCTTTTACAAAAAAACCCCACCAGACTCAAACCCATGACAGTGGTAACCATGACTACGTCCTTTGAGAGGACGATGACCACTAACGGAGTGAGCCCTTTAGTCAGGAAAGTGGGAACCAGTCACCACCAAACAAACTTACCTCTTGCGCCATCACAACATTCAGCGCCCTACTCGGCAAACTGCCTCACCCCACCCCAATAACACGACACATCCCCATTCCCTGCTTCTGCTCTGTCTCCCTGAGGCCTTTTCTACCACGGAGGGTGGTCGATGTTGCTTTGGCTACGTCCATTCCTCGCCTGCTTCTCTTTCGAGAGCTGCCCGCTCTGGTGGAGGCTAGCCACCACTTGCGGGTCTCCCTGTTTCGGCTATTCCCACCCCGTACACCAGGATCAGTCAGTCTGCCGTGGGTCGGACTGGCTCCAAAGCAGCTGCTCCCAGTGACCGAACATTTCACATGAATGTCTCAAATTCTACAAATCTAGAAATCAGTGACCTAATGTCTTAACATTTAGCTTTCTCTATTTCATGTCTTACTCTTCTAGCCATCTCTATTTCACCTGCAGTGTATGATTTGCTACCTCTTATTCTTACTTCCAAGCTCTCTTATCCTAACCTAATGAAATGAGAGCCTTTTATTCTATGTAAGTGGTATCTAAAGCTGGATTTTAAAGAAAAATATCCTAAATTTTGGTCAAAATTGATATAATGATGGTACTTTATTCCAGGAAATTGCCATATGTGGTAATTTACTCTATGCTTTGACACTGTACTTTAGCTGTGAAACAATTTATTCCAACAAATAAAAAATGTCATTAAATACTTGTCCTTTTCTTGGATTCCTTTTTTAACTAAATCTTGCTTTCAATTTGGATTCATTTTGCATTGACGCTTCAAAGCGGAAGATGCTTGGAGACCAGTTTTAGTACTACAGCTCTAATTTATTCTGGATGCTATTATAGCAGAAACATACTTTAGGGCTTTACATCTGTTGTGCAGATGGGTGGTAGGCTTCATGCTTGTACTGAGTTCCTGACACCTGTAAGACTCCATAAAGGGTGGAAGATTTGCACTCATGAACACACCAGTGCTTGGGAAATCAGTAACAACCACAGGTTTTGCTGTTTGGCACAAGAAGAGTAATATTTGGTTTCTTCATTTTTGCAATTCACCTCATGGTTTCTATTGTTTCAAACCTTTCACATAGGCTCAGTCCTCAGACAAAACAACTCATTCACAACTTAAATAAAGGGATTTTTCTCTGAGGACTGTGCTCAAGTTATTGTAGAACTGAGGAAAAAAAATGTATTGATATTTAACCTCTGGAGCAACTCAGTGTTATTGCTGACCTTATCTCTTGCAGATTTGTGCTCTGCAAAACCCTACTGGCAACTTTTGTTCTTTGTTGGCATAAAAAAATGCTGTAGAGATTTTTTTTACTTCCCTGTAATTTGTCATCTCCTGCCTTCTTTCCATCCCCTGTAATCCATCCTTTCTCTATCTGTCCAAAGCAGTAAAATATCTATACATCTCTTTTCTCAGGGGCACTAGATTTTCAAATCAGCCTTTTCCTGACTTCCCCTAGACAAAAAGGAATAGCTTAATTTAATGAAAGGGGAAAAAAATGAATTTGCAGCATTCATTTCCTTCTATGTTCAAATGAATAAAAGGTATGCATACAAAAAAAAAAAATAGTGGCACGTTAGGTAGGCAGTAGCCCTGCTAGCAGCATACACACCTTCTCAGGAAAAGCCTGTACCTGCATGACAGCATTAGACACTCAACCTGTAACAACAGAGTTAGTTGTCCACTTGAGGGAAACTCTTGACTGGAGTTTGGGTATTTGCACGTGACAACAATTCTTTTTCATTTATTGTGTCAATCTTTTCCAGCTGGATAGGAGAAGCCTAAGGAAATTGTTCTCTGTGCCTTAAGTTAAATGGGATGAATACAGGCCACCCATTAGACATGGAACTTGGGAAAAAGGACAGCCTGGTGTGTGTTTGAGCAGTGCCTAACAACATATTTAGGTCCTGTGCAAGACTGGAGGGAGGTTTGCATGTGCTGTGGCAGCACAGATGACAGGGAAATGTGCTGACAAGTGCTGAAACTGACTGGAAGCAAATGCTGATATAAGCCATACCACATATAGGTTGAGATCTCTTTCGGTCTATATACAGTATAGTAGCACAGGAATATTCATCTGTGACAATTTCAAAAAAATATTCACTTTTAAAATACAAACCTTTCATTACATGCCCTTCTATCCACGCCCACATCCATATTATACCTGTTACATAGTTCTAAATAGCGCTACTTTAAATGAGTTTAATATTTATATGTGATGTGGTTTGTGTATACACAAACAGCACAATCTTTTCTTTCAGTCTGAGTTCTCGAGAGAGTCTTATACTGGAAACTCAAACTCGTTTTTGTATACAGGTCTGTACATGCACTTCTCCTAATAGAAGATGAGACAGTGATTTAGATTAATTTTCTCATTCATCAGGTATGTTTTACAAAGCTCTCTTTTCAGGAATTATCTGCAAAAACATCTGCTTTTCCTGAGAAAAAAGTATAACTATTTGGATGTCCATGGAAATGTATTTGAATGGAGCTGAAATGACAGTGGCATAAACCCCAACTGTAAGTAATTAACTGCAAAATAACTTAACAAGTGCCCTATCCAGGAGTGCTTGCCAGCAAATGCTTAGACAAAGGAGATATACACCTATTTTTTTCCTGATACTGAAAATCAGTGGCTCCATCACCCAAGACCAGAGTACACTTTTAATTTTCACACAAAGTTAGAGCTAAAATGCTATAATGAAGTTGTTGGAAAGAGTCTTGCTGTCTTCAGCAGACTTTGAGTCAAGTCTCTTGGCCCTAAACCAAAAAAGCATTTCAAGGAAACTTTTCATATGTTCAGGTACATATAGTACTTTATGGGATTGATTAGATTTAGGTTTCCAAAGGCTGTTCTATAACTCCTACTTATTTATGTGATGTTATTGTCTCAGAGGTCTCATAAAGAAACAGGTTTTAACTGATCAAGACAGTATGTATGCAGAACAAAAACTCAAGCAATTGAAACCAAAGACCAAGAATACATATCACTAAATAACCTCACTGACTGACTGAATTCTTCACTCTGTAAGATTTTCTCTTGTCCAGGCATCTAAAGGGTCTTGTTTCAGTCTGTGTGTAAGCGAAGGCTAACTACGATTTGGGAAAAGTAAACTGAATCCATAGCCCCATGCCTATTCTTCCATATGGTCACACACCACAGAGTAAACCTCCCAAAATGGCTGTGTCTCCACGTTGTTAAAGTGATGAATTTCATTAAAAATCAACCAAAGGAAATTTAAAATTCACATTTTATGAGGAGTACTCCCATTCTCAGTTAATCTGCAGATGCAAGTAAACTGGATTTATTAAAAAATGAAAGCTCGCACTAACTTACAAGTTCTGGTATCGGTTGAGAAGAGCAATTACTACACTATACACTGTATAAGCTTAGAATCACCATCTGGATTGCACACATACTCACCCATATAAAGACAAGGACTCTAAACCTCAAGGAGTTACCTTGGACAGTATCTGAGACCAAGGAGGAGGCTCTGCCCTGACTGAAGGACTTGCTGCTCCGAGAAGACTGAGTCATATGCACCCCCAGCAGGATCCTATTTCAAAGCTCAGTCAAATCTGACCTGTGGTCAGTCAAAGTCAAATCAACCTCCTGCTGGCTACCAGCCAACTTCTTGGGTGCACACTTAGGCTGGTGGGCTAGATCCAAAGTAGCCGGAAACTCCCACAAGTTTCTAGCAGTTTCTCTGAAATCTGCCTAGTAACTGCTGTGAGGGAAGGCATCCCAGACTAAGCATGCACCTGCCAAACATTTACATTGCAAAAAGACATAATCTGCAAAAAGTAGCAAAACAGAATAGATCATAAACCCTAAGTCTCCTTGTAAGTTTTTCAGCCCAAGTTACAAGTAACCTCAGCTTGGTTTCACTTTTTTCAGTAGTTCACTGGCATCAGACAACACAGAAAAAGGGAGAGAGCACAAACACATCTATGTGTTGGTTAAGAAGTAAAATCACTTAGATAACAGAGACCTGCCTCACTTCTCTTTTCAGTTGTTAAGCTCAAAAATGAGAATCTCAGCCTTGCATTCAGCTGTGACCTGGAGAGCTGAAAACATCCCAAATCTCTAAGTGTGTAAACATATGAGAGGTGAATTCACAGGGTGCTTGGTAGTACATCACACATGACATTATAGCACATGCTTAGATCACTGCCACTGTTGCCATCTTGGCTGTAAGGCAATAGCTTCCTAAATCACCTCTCACTGATGGTTTTACATGTATTTGTGCTCCTAGTCTGTCTTAGGGCAAAACCAAAATAGTGAGACTCCACAAAGAATATTTTTCAGCTGAGAAATGAGAATATTTACTCTTGCATTGATATACAAGAGTCCCTGTCCAAATTCTCCTTCAGGGATTTCAATATGCACTGTTACCTACCTATCTGACTTTGCTAACCTAGCAGTGGAAGCTTTTACCAAGCCATTCTATTTGTAATTAATCTACTCTCCTCTTCCAGGGGATTTCAAGCATTTTATATTAAATTGCTGTAAGGTCAGAGAATGGAAATTGCCTTCAGATTTTTTTCTTGTTTTTGTGTTCTATACACTAATCTTATGCTTCAAACAATGTGGCGGTTTTTCTGCGGAAGGAGCAAGTCACCGAGAGTTTCCTCTAACAGAAAGCCAGGCTAGAAGAAGACAGAGAAGGCTTGACTGTAATAAAGGCATCAAACACACACAATGTCAATTTGTCCTTGGCCCAATAAAATAAAATACAATAACTTTGGTTGGAGGAATTTGGAGATACATCATGGTTAGACCATGATATATCCTAATGCTTAAGGCATGTGAGAAATTAGTTTAAATTCCCTTTAGCAGAAGAGGAATTCAATCCATATTGCTCAGAAATGCTGGATAAGCTTTCTGCTGCATTATGAAACAAAAAACTGGCTCAGTGTCACTGTATCATTACTCTGTGGATGAGATTCAGTTGCTTTCTTGTAAGTTTCTGATGTTATATCAAACGCCCAGCATTATTCCACATGCTTCCCAGGTGGTACACTAGAAAGATCCAGATGTCCCAGAGATCCTTTATCAGGTTTGGTCCTATGTGGATGTCGCACCTATCACTGGACACAAAGAATGGCACTGGGGCCTGTGTTCAGGCAATTGAAGAATATTCTCTTGTCTTCTGAGATTGGATTGTTGTAGTTGTCTAATAACGTAGGAGTTTTCAGGTTATAAATATGAATGGACCTAAGCTCTTCTTCGGGATCAGGAAGGAAATAGCTTTGTCCCAGACCTTGACATCACTTTTGGTAAGTTCCACACGTAAATATTCAACTTGGAGCTGGGAGTTTCACAGAGTGACAGGGCACGCAAACAGAAGCATAGGTGCTGTGCAGTCTTCTGATGTGTAAATCAAAGCAAGCTAGAACCCAACTCAAAGCAATCCCCAGGAATGTCAGGTAAAATATTATTCTTATTGATGACCATTAATTTTATCCTGTTGTATTCATTTAAGGGCAAATGATGATACTTACATCACATGCACAGGCAAGCACACAGAAATGCGTGATCAGGGAGCTGTCACTTGTGGGAAAGTTAAATTTAAGATATAACCTTATTCCTTCCAGTGAAAACTGTTTTTTTCCAAAGCCTGACTTTTTTAACTTTCTTATGTTAACTTTTAAGGACAGCAAGCCTAATTCTGAGTGCATTAAAACAGGTATCAATGAGAAATAATTTCACTGGGTTGAATTTTGTTTCACTTACACATCAAAGCCAACGTTTCTTCTGAAGGTCTTGCTGTCAACTTCACATTCAGTTAAACACATGTAGCCTTTGAAATGCAGAGGAGCTGAACAAGGCTTTTAAGCACATCCAGAAATCAGTGAAAGGGTCATTAGATTGTAGCTGTACTCAGAATTTTTTTTTTAATGAAGACAAATTATAAATTACTAAAATTAATACAAGATGATCGCAGGCTTCTCTAGTCACAACATAATGAGTCATATACCAGCTACTCACTTGGTATGTCTAAGTTAACTGCCCTTCATTATCATGACACTGTTATTACATATCATTATAACAAGACATTCAGATTGGCATCAGTATTTGATACAGATAAGAATTTCAGCTGATCAGTTAGATATGCTTCAAAGAGCGCAATTGCTGCCCTCAGGTTACTTTAATCTCCACATCTTTGTGTGTATATGAAATATGCCATAACTGTCTTCTACCTTCTATTGTGTGCAAGTTGTAATCCATTTCTGTCTTATATCATATCATAGAATGGCCTAAGCTGGAAGGGACCTTAAAGATCATCTTAACCCAGCCTCCCTGCCGCCAGGGATGCCACCTCTTGACTAGATCAGGCAACACATGGTCTTCACATGTATGCTTCACATGTATATAGCACCAGATTTAAATGTTTCTGATATTCTGTATTACTAAATAGAAACATATTCTTGTCAATTAGTCCTTGAGCTGGATTCTCAGTTTCTTCACCTTTTTTATTTTTGCAGGGTGAATTAGTCCTTTGAGAAATGGATGGGGAGAAGCGTGGGCAGTGGCTCACTACTGCCCAATTTATATTCCCTGATGAAGGGACACTGCAGTTGTGTCAGGCTGACACGACAGTGTTTAAGTGGTAACTAACTGGCAGGAGGATATAAAAGCAGCCTGAATTTGACAACTCCTGTTGGGGACCAGCAACACAGACTAAGAAGTCTGAAAAGGGGCTGGTTCAGACTTTGCTAGAAGAAAACTTGGATGCTTCTGCCTCAGGGATGAGGGATAAACAAACTGTGTGACTTTACCCCAGTGCCAAGCAACATGTACTTTAATTATCTGGGGAGCACTTGAATCTTTGAGATGAACATCCACAGCTAAGCTCTGCTCCTCTTTGCCCCCCAGCTTGTGCGAAGCATAGGTACCGAGCCCCAGTAACATGCGTGAGACCCCTAAGCTGCACAGGACAGAGGAGAGGGAAGTGAGCCATGCTTCAGTCCTCCCCTTCACTAAGACTGCCATGGTGCTCACACTACCTCTCCATGCTGGGAGCAAAAGGACAAAGAATCATAGAATATTCGGGGTTGGAAGGGATCTCGAAAGCTCATCTAGTCCAACCCCTCTGCCAGAATAGGATCCCCTAGGGCAGCCACACAGGAACACATCCAGGTGGGTTTTGAAAGTCTCCAGACAAGGAGACTCCACAACCTCTCTGGGCAGCCTGTGCCAGTGCTCTGTCACCCTCACAGTAAAGAAGTTTCTTCTCATATCGAGGTGGAACTCCCTATGTTCTAACTTAAACCCATTATTCCTTGTTCTATTGCTGGGCACCACTGAGAAGAGATTGTCTCCTTCCCTTTGACACCCACCCCTCAGATATTTATATACATTAATAAGATCCCCTCTCAGCTGTCTCCTTTCAAGGCTAAACAGCCCCAGTTCTCTCAGTCTCTCTTCATACGAGAAATGTTTGAGTCCCTTAATCATCATGATATACAGGCAAGCAGCCAGGAGCACAGCACTGTGTCACACTTAGTGTTAGCAATGATGAGGCACCACCTTCATCGAGTGTCCCTCAAGGGACAGTACAGGGGGGAAGGTCTGCTCTGATGGTGCTGGGGACAGGAGGCTGCCTGGGAATAAAGGCACAGCGAGTGCTAGGACATCCAGAAGCTGCTCTTGTTCTCATTTACCTAATTTTCTTGCCACAGCCAGGCCTGAGTGTGAACGTGCAGGAAAGAAAGAAAATGTCCAGTGAAGGAAAGGAAGGATTTTGGCATTGAGGAGGAAAGCTATTTGGTTGCTGGAACTCACTATGGATTGAAATATTTAGCCTGGGAAAGGAAGATGGAACACTGCAGTTCTGTTAACAAATACTAAAACCTCCTCAAATAAGAAACAGTGTTTTAAAAAATGTGAGATATTACAGTTTTATTTGATGTGAAGAGGAGATGAGAACAAATTTTTTCAAGGGTTTAGGTACAGGATATGTGATGCTGAAACTCTGAAAGTGAGCTGCAGTTTGTTTAGAACTAATAACATGCTCAGTTAAACAACAAAATAGAATTGCCTTGCTGAGATGCCTTCGTGTTGAGTGTCTTAAACATGCTAGTCTTTCTCCACCGCACAATGGAGAGGTGAGAAGCACACACTAGTTTTAAGGCTGGTGATTTGTTGACAATATAGCCTTACAAAAAAGGTCCAAAAATAAGTGCAGGAAAATTTACTCTCTCAAGTCACTGTGGCAACTTGTTGCTGACGTATTGCAGTAGTCCTCTGTTGTGGGAAAGTTAACAAGCTCACATGCTTTTGTAATCATTGATAAAAAAAAGTAATCTTGAGACTGAATCTACCTAATCTCTTAGCAAGTTTTTACCAATGCAAAGACAATTAATTGGTGCATATCCATCTCTTCAGATACAGAGGACTGCAAAAAAGGTATTGCTTTATCCATCACAGAGGTTTGGCAGGTGTTTTCTTTTGTGACTGTGCATCAGTGTGTTGAATTTGACTATGTATAGCAACTATGTGCTGCTGCACTGTGTGCGTATGGGTTTCAGAAAAACAGAACAAGTTTTAGGGAACCCTTTGGACACTTAGTAAGACAAATACATAGAAATATGGAAACTATAACACTGGAACTCATTTTATATCAATTATGAAACTAATAACTAGAGTTTGGGACTTGACTCTGTTGGATGCTTTATCTGTATCTGGAGAGATTAATGCAACATGTATATATACATGTTAACAGCTTAGATCTTCAAGTACTTTTCTGCTATTCTGCCATAAGACATTTTGTCTGGGGCAGTAATTTCAGTATGGCATCACACGACAGACAAGAGACAAACAGATTTTTCATGAAGCTGGCTGTTGATTACCTTTTTTCCGTATGTCTAAAATGAAAGCCATTTGACTGGAAAGTGTGGATCTAATTGCCTCTCAGTATGTCATCTGCTTTCTCAAAGCAAAGCAAATATGTTCCTTTCAGTGAGATATTGAACATAAGCACGTAATAGTGACAGCAAGTGAGGCATGGATTTAGGGAGAGGTTTATAAAGCATCCTGAACTTCAGGCTGTGGCCAATCTTCTGCAGGGACTGAGTACACAAAATTATCTTTAACAATTAGAGCAGATATGGCAAAGGAATTGAGAGATAACTTAAGAGCCCTTGAATCTGGGCTTTCAAACTTCCACTTCATCTCCCTGTCTTGGGATGAGACAAAGTCCTGGCTGTGCAGTAGAGCTCTGCATTCAAGTTAGTTTAAGGTGAGCACAGCAGAACACCACGTACAGATACTAGGTCAGTTCCTGGATACACTGCCGCAAGAAGACTTCTGTGGCCCCTCTGTAATGTGTACATACCACATCTAGTTGCAGAGCTGGATCATTCAGGGCAACTTTGGAGATCCCTCATGGTGGGTTTGGTGTGTCCAGCCTTGTCCCTCTGAGTGGGGACCCAAGATCAGACTCTAGGACCTTCCTAGTGGAAGCTGCACTTAACTTCATTTCATACATCAAAGAAGTTTCAGTTCACAAATCTTCCAGGAAAAAGATCAAATAAACTAACAAACAAACACAGCAGCAACAAAAAGCCAACAGTTCTCTGTCAGCTAGTTCAGTATCCATTCTGATTGATACAGGAATTCTCCTTATTCAAGCTGAGGCTTAACTCCCTTTCCACACTTGTCTTTATCTATTCAGTGCACTCCTTTCCATAGTTGGCCCAAGATGCCCATGCAGTTTCACTGTTCAGTTGTCTTTAGGGTCCTTACCCAAAACGTATCTCAAGGGCATTTACTTCCAACAGAGACTAGTGGAGTCATTTGTCTACTATTTTAAACAGCAATAAATACTGAAAACCCAATTTAAGATTATTTTAGCTGACCTTTAAATGCAGAGACTGACTCTCTATTACAACAGATGAAAAGTGAATTGTCTGAAATAAATGACTTGCAGGAAAAGGTTTTGAACAGATCAGAACACTTATGGCAGTTTTCATCCTGAGGAACGTCTGTCAGTTGTCTTACACATGATGTGCTTTTAGAAAGCAAAAAATATTTGGCACTAAGCTTCAAGTTACAAGCTCTAAGTTGAAAAGAATTCCAACAGCAGAGGAAACATTGAAGCAAAAGCCATGAATTAATTACAGCAAGAAAAGAAAGCTATAGACATAAAGCTTTTTCTCCTATGTGTGCCACAGAATACAGTAATGGAAGACACTGTTGGGGAAGAGATTGTCCTTTTATTCTGTGTTCGTGCATAACTCGCAGAGTAGGGCTTAACCCATGTTACATTCTTCTAGGCTGTATCTAGGGTCATCTGCTAGTAAGACCTCTGGTATCCTAGGCCCTTGATTTTCCAGGTCAAAGAACTGCTAAAACTCATTTTAACATTTATTTGGCCTGTTTGCCAGGACTTCTTTTTCCTGGAAATGTAAGTGCAAGGAGGTGAGGGCTGGAGAACAAAGATGGATGGACATGTGATACAGAGTTGGGATGAGCCCTGAACGTGTCTTTGCACCATGGGTTAATCCTAACACACACAGAGTTGGTGCTGCAGTGCAGATATCCACTGAATATGGAGTTAGACAAATGTGAGTTTCCAAGGTTATTACTGAATTGGTATTAAATAGTGAAAATTTCAGAAATATAAAAAAATCTACTCTGGAATTTCAGGAAATGCCAACTCATGGAAGAGGATGGAGGTCAGGCTGGCATTTTTGCAAGACTTGTAAATTGTTTTGATGGACAGAACACTGGTAGGACACATGCATTGTTACAGCAGCAGAAGGCAAGTAAATCCCATGTGTCAGACTCGAAATCTGGAGGCATCTGTAGCTCCTGTAGACTGAAGGCCGGTGGTGGGTGTCATACAACTTCTCAGAAGGAGTCTAGAGAGCTGTGGCTTGGAAGAAAATTCTGTTGCATAGGTACAAAACTCTGCCTATGGAGTAGTTTTCAATGGTACAATGTCAAATACGCAGCAGTGGTGGCCTATCTTGGTCTGCCTTGGATCTGGTGCTATTTAATGTTTTCACTAATAGCCTGGATGCTGGAAGGTAATACTAAATCTACAGATGGCACCTGTCTGTGAGAGATAGTATTTGTAGGGAAGGGCAGGACAAGACTGGAATTTTGTTCTGTATTTCAGGAGTCACCACATAAGCAATACCATCATCCTATAGTGCTTCTTTCAGATGTGTGTGGAGAGCCTGAGGCAGGTTTTTTCTGCTCATTAGCAGTAGCAGTGGCAGTAGGTAGTGCAGTTGTTTGGATGCTGACATGATCATGGCTGCTATAGCCCCTGTATCCTAGAAAGTCATGGGGATTTGTAAGGCAAGGGGCTTAGAGAGAGCATATGCACTAAAGGTCACCATGTGAAGGCTTGACCATCTAAAAGAGATGTAGCAATGGACAGTGTGCAAGTAAATCATGAACTGAGGTGTGCATGTGAAGGCTACTAGCTCAGACATGACCTCTAAGGACTTTTACAGCACTCTAGCACTTCTGATTATTTTCCTTTTTGTTTAACTCACTAAATTGTGTTGTAATTCACTTCAAGAACAATGGAAAAAGGGCTATCTGCCTGAATTCTTCCTTATTTTTATGTCTCCTGGAAATGTCTAAAAAGCAATGAAATGTATGCTTTAATATGCGTGGAAATTTATGAAAACAACAGGATTTCATTTCCTAATATAATTGCTGCATTGATTTGCGTATGCAGCAAACTGCTCTGATTTTCTTAGTGGTAATAATAAAGTACTGTCTGCAGTAATTTAGCAGGTGTTCACAGCTATTCCAAGTGGATGTAAAAGGTTACCACTTTGATTTAGAAGGTTCATTCAAACTATTCTTTCACTTTGCTAAAGTCTAATGGAAGATGAAAGGTTCAAGGTAGTGAGAACAAAGTCCATTTGAATCCAGAATGTAATTTCTTTCCAGAGAGTTGGAGATTTTTTTTGTCTTTAAGACATTTTGATAATAGCTTTTTCTTTTTTCTTTTTCTTTCTTTTTCTTCCCCTACCATCTAACTCTTCATATCTTGCAAATTAAGTTCACATTTATAGCTCTAGTATTTTTCAACTGTATTATATCTAAATCTTATTTTTGTTCAAGGGAGACAAAATGCAGTAACTTCACCATGAAACAGTTGTTGTACTCCATTCTTTCATTACCATTTGTAACTAATTCTAATGGTACAGCTATGCCAGAATGATAAATACAGTTGAATTAACCTGTTCAACTCCAAATTTCTTTGTAGATTATGACATACTTTTCCTGTATGCTTTATAGCATGAAGCTGAGAGCACAATTTATGCTAATACATTGAGTCATACTGAAAATGAGTGAGAGGGGAAGTTAGTTACGGACACCTCTCCACAGAGTTATCTGAAGTTTCTCTCCAATGAACAATTAAAATCCTTGTGGTGAGACCCTTGTCAAATGTTTCTGGCCAGTCTCACCTTTTGGTTAAAGATTTCACAACTTTTGTGGATTTTAGCCCATGGTTATCAAAGCAGGGAAGACTCCTCACATAGACAGGAAACCTGAAAACCCTCTTCTCCATCACAGCAGAAACACAAGCTGTTTTATCTCCATTTCCATGCCTGCAGGATAGAAAGGGGAAAATGCTGGCAGAGAAGAATATGATACAAATTAGAAACTACAAAATTATAAGATCAAGTAATAAGAAATCCTCAGAGGTGTGGGTTTTTTTAGGGAATGAATGATTTTGGTTAACACAGCCAGTCCTTAAAATTCCCCAAATTGGTTTCTGAGACTGCTAAAGGGTTCTTGTGTAACACTGGAAGAGATTCTTAGATCAAGACTGTATTTAGTTTCCTAATTTCTCATTCATTATGAGGACCTTAATTTCAAAGGAGCCTTTGAAAGAGTTATTTACTCTTTGTGTTTAATTTTCCACACCTATCAAATTGGGAGGAGCTAGTCCTGCTTGCTTCCACAGGAGTGTTGCGCTGTTAATGACTTACATTTCTGTGAGGTGCTTAGATATGACAAGGAGAGTTATTACAAGGAGGCAGAGAGAGAAAACACTGCAGTCACTTCAGTCCATCTATTTTTAAATATGTCCCAGAGATTTTATTGCTATGTACATTAAATCTTTAGAGGTAAATCTCCCTTTGCTGAGCACTGTATAGATGACAGAGATGTGAGTCCTATGAAGTTCACACTTCAAATATGAAATTTGTTCTAATATGTATCTAATAATTTACCTTCTGCAATCTGCTAGGGATTTCTCAGTTTAAGGGTTAATCTTATCCAATCAAGTTAAAAGCCATCATATACTTACTTCTGTTCCAAAGCAAGTTATTCTTCCTCCATTTTTTTTTCTATCAGCCAAGACAGTGGACTACAGTCCTCTTTTGTCATTTCATGGGCAATCAAACCCTGCTCTGCCTTCTGCCTTCTGTTCTGCCAGCCTTTCAGGAATAAATAGTGGAGAAAAGGGCATACCAGGTGATCACCATGGAGAGAGTCACAAAAAGGGACTAAGAGGGCACTCAGTGTCTGAAAAGAGCACAGACATGAGATTTCTGGGATAACAGGCACAACAACAGAGTAGGTAGTAACATGGGGCAAGAATGGGGATTCAAGACAGGAGTAGGATGCCTGGGTGTTTCATATGGCCAACTCAGCTGTTAGACAAAAAAACGGACTGTGAAAGGGAAATCTATTTCTGCTGATAGGTGAAATGAACTCCTACTATCAACAATAGAAAGAACTGGGCAGTCCCAGATTACCTTCCCTCTGAGTTACAAGTGAGACCAGAGAACTTGTAGAGATCCACTTACCAGAGGCATTACTAATGATGGAAAATGTAGTGAAATGTTCTTTGTGACACCACTTGACTAAGTTAATTTCAAAACTGTTAGGGCTTCACCTTTTTGTAGGGACCTGAAATTATCAAAATTCATTTGCAATTGTGTTGGTTCACATCGGACTTAACATATTTGCGGTTCCTCACATCGCAAACCTGTTGGTGTCTCTAAGGACTGCAAAAGTTTCTTCAGTAATGAAGAATTTCAGGAAGAAGGGAGATTTCTCAAATAAGTGGGGTTGTTGTTCTCTTTGTTTTAAAAATGCTATTTTAGATAATAACACAAGATCAGACGCAGCCACAAAACTGTCCTGCCAGTTTTAGTTTTTAACCAGGTAAGTAGCTTGCAGAGTCACAAGCTGATTTTCTTTTTAGCTGAGCAGTTGATACAGTCTGTACTTCAGGCCATTCACATGGTTGTGCTGAAACTTTCAGGTGGCATAGTTTTGTAGGCATTTTGAGACAAGCACTTCCCTTGTACTTTATTAAATCCTGTGATGTTATTGAGTCAAGTCTTTTCTTACAAAAATTGTATCTTTGCAGGGGAAACTTTTTAAAACTTCTTTAAATCACCTCAACATTCAGTGGAACTTGGTCCCAATGATCTCCAAATTAGAGAAGCAGTCTTCATGGGAGATGTTTTATTTGTTTGGAAGCTTTTTTTGCACCATAAACAGTTTCATCCCAGCAGGTAGCTTTCTGCAGCATTACTTATCTTTCCAGAAACCTCAGTTTTGTCTATAACAAACCAAATTTGTTAGAGAGAGGATATATCGCTACACTGAAATATAGGGCACAGAGCAAATGATCTTTCCTCTGATATGTCTCTTTATATAACCAGTGTTGTCATGACAACTGCAGAGCAGAGTTGCCTCTTCAGTGGCAGACGCATGACTAAGGGCCTTTATCTTACTGATGAACACGTCCACAATTTTCAGTCTCTCGGTGACAGAAAACACAAACACCATCCCACTCAATTTATTCCGACACACAGAACTTTCTATGTAAATGGCACATTGTGTATAAGCAAGGCAAACTTTTGATTCTGCCAGCACTTTGTACTTCACAGCCAAAGCAGCTTTGTAGACTACATGTGGGTGCAGAAACAGGAGCGAGGAGCAGAGGAGCTGCTCACAACCTTCTCCTTTGTGTGATACAGAAAATATCCCAATGCATAGCTCTGATGGAGTGAGGGAGCCTATCATTGCTTTAGATGCTCCATGAGTCCACTCAGATATTCAGATGATAGCTTGTAGTGAAAATGTGACTAAAACAATAGGTGTGCTAAGTTATAGAAATAAAAGCCTAGAAATTTAGGTTCTTTCCTCATCTCAAGGAATTCATTTATGCCTGGTCCCTGCATATCTTGTGTCTCAGCTGTGTCACTTTAAGGCTGGGGCCAATATACCTTCCTCACTCTCACAGCTAGTATGATCAATATTTTATTGATTGTGAGATGTTCCTCCCATGAAACGAAGCACAGAGTGGAATCAACATTAGTGACAGAGAGGGAACAGGGAATAAGCTTATGCTGCATTTAACTGAGCTACTGTGATGTCCTGCTTTAGTGGACAGGGACTAAAGGTAGCATGCTTTGAAGTAGGGCTGGAAGAAATGGTGCGTTTACAAGCTCATGAGCTAGTTACACTTCCAGATTTCTTTTGGGCTCACATTAGAAGCTACTCCTCTGGCTGAACTCAACAAGGTTTTGCAAATTCCCTTGTATATCCTAGCCTACGTGAGCATAAGCAGCATATATATATTGGATATAATTTAAAAGGTTAGACAACACCTAGGTCAGAGAGAAAACAGTGAATAGCTGAATATCACTACAGACCTCCAGGAAAATAACAAATACCTAGAACTAAGACCAGTAATCTTTGAGAGCTTTGTCTAACCTCCCAATGACTATCACAGAATCATGAAAGCATAGACAATGCAGCTGAGTACTTTTTCCTGTTATTTTGTAATTGTTCAGTGCAGTGCAATGGTTATCCCCTATCTAAATAGGGGAATAGCCTTTTATAACATTCACTGTGGAGGCAACAGAGCTTAAATAGCCAAAGTGTATTAAAGGCCATCTCTGATTATGGGATTTCTTGATGTTGGGTTTCTATTGAACAGAGATCTGTTAGTTTCTGGTGCATGGACCATTGAAATAGGATCTCTGTGTAATACAGGCAAAAACACACCCTCAGAAATAGATTCCAGTCATCTGTCCCACAAAGCCATTTTCTGTTTCAGTTTCCTGCTAGCATGCTCAATATTGCAATGTGACATTGATGATTACTACCATATAATCTTTCTGGATAGCAGTCCAGAAATCTTTAAAACAAGTAGCTGCTGCTGGCCCTCAACAGCCGTTGCATGTGACTTCGCTGTTGTTGTATTAGTTTGTACATTTTACTATTTCATATTGCCCTGTTGTCAGTTTGCAGGCAGTTTCCTATGGCTATGTGGACTGCTAAACTGGGAATTACTGCATTGTATTTCAATTGAGTATTGAATAACTCAGCTTTTAATATTAGCAAGTGCAGATGCCTGCATCTGAGATGATTGTATTAGTCTCCTTTAACAATCGTCATGGAGAAATGGGCATCTCTTGCTTTTCACAGGCTCTAAAGGGAACCAAGAGTGACCAGCTGTGCATATTGGTGCCGTATACATGAGATCAACTCCATTCATGACATCACACTACTACAGAGAAAAGGATCTGGGAAACATCTGTGAGGGTAGAAGAAGGAAAGTATCACATGTCAGCCAGACTCTGTATTCATGATTTGATAAAAAAAGGAACTGGTTGCATTTTTACATTTGCACTTAAAAAAAAAAACAAACAAGAATCTCCGCTGAAGTAGGAATTTTATTCTATATCAATTGGAATTGGTTCCACATTTTCCTAATCCTTCCTCTGTATTTTTCTGGCTTGAAAGCATTAGCTTAAGTAACTACAAGAAAGTGCTTAGCTAGGGTAGGTGTGGCAGGAACCAGAACCTCTCTAGGCTTGTCTGTCTACGAAGCCTATGTTGTGTCCCCCAAGGACCAGTTCTCATGGAAACTCACAAGGATGATACTCGAAGTGCTGAAATCGGGAGCAGAGACACTTCTAAGTAGAGTTGTAGTTTTCCCAGTTTACACAGATTTAATGAATCTTGAACCTTGTGTGAACTCTGAAGGGAAAAGTGCCAACAACAGCTTTGAGGATCCCACGGTACCTAAGAATATTACATCTGGCAGGATGGAATAGCTCTGCGATCATTTATATTGTCAAGTTGATTTATTTACCTGTCATAAGCACTGAAAGGAAATTTATCTAAGTTTAGATCTTTACAAAAAGTGTCCAGCATCTGTCTTAGAAAAGTATGCAAATGAAGATGCATATTTTGTATATGGTGTTTGATCACGCTGCAAAGAAAAATAACGTTGTTCGTTCAGTTCAGGAAAGGAGTGGTAAACTTTTAAGGGTTTGAAAAGCCCCACATTATGGGCACATGTCAGATCTGTGGTCGTCTACAAAAAGAAAGAACTAGCTGACTCCTTCTCACTTTTCTGACAGGCCTGGCAAGGCTTCTAACAGGAGATAAACCAGAGAAGTTGTCCAAGGTGCCGCTGGCTAGCTTTTTATTCAGGCAGCATTTTCTCAAGCAGTCTTTTGTATTTTGTGTTTCACTTTGAGTTGTTTCCATTTGTTGATCAACCACCACTGCCCTTGGTACTTTATTAATATGCTGCTGCGGAAACCACACATTAGAGGCACTCTAAATCCAGATGGACAGATGGATAGTGCAGGAATGTATGGCCACCTCATGGTGTTGAAATGTAATAAAAATCTTTCCTCATCCAGCTCTCTCTGCTTTTAGCTGTGAGACGAGGTGCTGTTCTGGTGACAGGCCGGGGGATCGTGCTGTGCCAGGACACTGTGAATGCTCCATTTGCCTCCATGGCACTTCTGACACCAGAAGGCAGCGTCGGCAAGACATGTATCAGTGGGGCACCAAAAGGCTCATGCAGCTGTTTCCCACTGGTATGGCATTGTAATAAGGGCCGATGTGAACTCCTTGACCTGTCCTGTCACCGTGGGAATTTAAAAAACAAAAGAAAAAAAGAGAATTTGTCACTCTGGACCTTGCTCTCATTTGCTTTTTACACCCTCAGATTTGCCCTTCCCTGAGAGGCTGGGAGAGTTGGGGTTCTTCAGCCTAGAGAAGGCTAAAGGGGAGACCTTATAGGAGCCTCCCAGTACTTAAAGAGAGCTGGAGGAAAGATGTGGATGATCTGTTTATCAGGGTCTGCTGTGACAGGATAGGGTCTATGGTTTTAAACTAAAATATGGTAAATTCAGATTGGATATGAGGGAGAATTTTGTGCTGAGGGTGGTGAAAGATTGACACAAGTTGCCCAGACATGTGGTAGATGCCCCCTCCGTGGAGACATTCAAGGCCAGGTTGGTCGGGGCT
The DNA here is from genome assembly GCF_000703405.1 of Apaloderma vittatum. Taxonomy (NCBI): domain Eukaryota; kingdom Metazoa; phylum Chordata; class Aves; order Trogoniformes; family Trogonidae; genus Apaloderma; species Apaloderma vittatum. The sequence goes on from NW_009696134.1 coordinate 104,159, forward strand.
CTGAGCAACCTGATCTAGTTGAAGGTGTCCCTGCTCACTTCAGGGAGTTGGACTAGATGTCCTTTAAAGGTCCCTTCCAGCCCAAACCATGAGATTGCAATGCAATGCAATGCAAATGCAATGCAGTAAAATGGCTGTACTCTGCTGCCTGGGGCCTGCAAGCTGCACAGCCAGGCCAGGACCTCCCTGGCACCCAGCAGGGAAACCCCCAGGAGGGTTTTTTTTAGCACTTGAAATACTAATTTGCAGAAAAAACGTTCTGAGGGCAGACAGGACTCCACTCTCCACCCAGGTATCCCACCAGGCAGGCATTGACAACATTTCCAGGTACCATGGAAACGGCCACTGCGCCAAGATTTACTGGTCTCTGGTTTGCCCTTCCCTCTCCTCCCTGCTCTGCCCTTCAGGGGACTTGAAACACAAAATACAACTGTTAGAAGGGATCTGCCAAAAGAAAACAGTACTGTACACAGTCAAGAAGAGGCTCAAGGGAGAAACTGTAATTAATTTCTTAGTTAACCTGGCCTAATTACAGTGATTAGATGTGTCTGGATACTAGTGAGTTCTGTGAAAGGTATCAGGGAAATGGAGCCCGGAGGTTGCACCGCTGAGGCAGGACTGCTGGCACACCTGATGACAGGAAAAATTTTAACTGCATTTCCATTGAAGAAGCAGTGCCTTGTAAGGCTCTAACATACATGGCAGATCATGTCATAAACTAGAGTATATTCAAGTGTCTCCCCCCTTCTAGTTTAGGAAATAAATTTCCATTTACATACAGTATTTTCTTTGAAATATTCAGAAGACACAAGTACCTTGCTGTCAGTGTAAATATATGCAGAGACAATGCTCCACACAAAGTACAGAAATGGCCTTGTCAAATGTTGCGACTCCTTCATTTCTGACATATGGAGGACTCTGGCTACCTCAATTTGTATGTCTAAATGGCTTCAACTTGCTGGTTCATTTGTGCAGCCTGGTGGGCAATTGAGCTCTCTGAGTGCAAGGTAGAGAGAGAGAAACTTTCTGCCAAAGAAGCAGCTATAATTAGAGGTTTTCCCTAAGTAGCTCATTGATGACAGATATCTAAAGCTACAGGCATGTGATTTTGTGTGCAGTTTGGATTGCAGGTATTGCTTGTGCAGTGTGATCACACAGAAAAAGACATTTCAGCGCTCCAGCATTTCCAATATGCAATTAACAGAGCAAATCAGGTATGCAGGCTTGAAAGTGAAGCCAGTCAGGTTAAAATCTACTCTTACACACCTTATTATCTCTTTCCCCTCCCAACCACCTTCTCCTCCTTGATTTTAATAAGAACTACATTGGCATGGGAAACCAGTGATGGGAGCGAAACTTGGAGCATGACACGGGATTTTATGGAAATCAATGGGCACATATAAAAGAGGAGTTCAAGAAGCACCCACTTCTGCAATCTTTCCTCTGCCTGAATTGGCTGAATTCTTTGTTAACTTATGAACAAGAAGTCTAAAATGCTTTGGCACCTACTGATAAATTACACTGCTGCTTCTCATCGGATGAGCCTTAGGAGATCAGTTACATGTTAGGAGCTTAGTTGAGGAGTGTTTTCTGCCTTAATGGAAAGCAGCTGCAGAGGAAAACCTGCCAAAACTGAGTATGATAGCAGCAAAACTGCACTACATAGGGTAATTACTCACTTCTGAAGGAAGCCAGCAAATGGAAAACCCCTTCCTTCAATGTCCCCAGGGCCTCAAAGAAAATAATGTAAACTCAGAAGCAGATAACCAGAGTTCAAATCCCACCTCCTCTAGCATGAGACCAGTAAGGAGAAGATAAAATAGTTTCTCGAGTGTGAGGCTGTGGGATATGTGGGAATATTTATCTGTACTGCAGAAATACATGTAGGTGTAAACTCTCCCTCTGAACATCACGCTGAATAAGGCAGCTCTGCTGCTGAAGCATTGATGTCAAGCAGAGGAACAGCAGGAAATACACAGGGAGGTGATGTGATCAAAACTGATTCAGGTACAGCTACCACTCAGTGATCCTCTGCCTGCTGTCCATGAGTATTGTGCCAGCTGCAGCAGCTCAGGAGGAGCTCGGTAGTGAGAGTCAGTCTAGCGAGTTTGGCCAGTGTGCCAGGGTGCAAATTGTTGCTTGACAGTGTGAGTCTGGAGAGCTGGAGACAGAACGGAGGACCAGCTGGAGCAACAAGCTATATCTGTAAGCAACTCAAGAAACACTGTTGGAGGGGACAGTAGGGTAACAGAAGACAAAAGCCTCTCCACTTTTACAACTTCAGGTGCGTGAGGCAGACTGCCTTACTAGCTATCACTTGGCTGAAGATATATATTAGGTCTTTCTTCTCTTAAAAGCAATATCCTGACTCGATGAACATGGTCATACTCTGTCTCACATGGCTGTGTACTCCTGCTCAGAGAGTGGCAACTCTCCCTTCCCTGCTGTGATTAACTACACAGAGTGAGCTGAAGAGAGACTGAGCCCTCCAGTGTACCTTGCAGCAGATGTGGAACTCACTCTATTCTCAGCATCACGCCTCAGAGTTGTTCTGCAAGCAACAAAAAGCTGAATTTAAAGGACTTTTCTTACTTCGTTCTTCTTTAAGCATGGAGTAACTGTGTGAGTGAAAAACACCCCAGTCAATAAGAAATCCTTCTCACTGTCTACCAAAAGAAGTATCAGTGGGAGCCAATTTTCTTCACTGTGAGGATTGTTAGTGCTGTCCACTTGAACTTGCCACACCAGCAGCAATACACTAAAACATTATAATCTCTTATAGTCTTGTAAGAATAAAAGTGATCCTATGTTGAAAATCAATTGTACTAAATGGCTGCCACTGTGAAGTTTAAGATAGCACAATGGAAAAATTGCTGCTAGTGCCAATGGTCAACACGACCCCTGACTGGAAACAAGTGACCTGTAATTTTAAGGGTGAAAGCTAAAATATTATTCTGCAGTAATTTATTAGCATATATCATGAAGTGGCGTAGTCAAGTGCAGACAATTGTGGCCTCAATACAGGCTCTTTAGAAGTATCAGAAGAATAATATAAAAACAGAGTAAGATTTGTTCCAGTGAACAGATCCATGATGAACTTTTGCAAATTCATCCGCAACGCCTGGAGCTTGAAATAAGAAACTTCAGATAAATCAGTACTTTTAATCTCCTGCTCTGTTTGCCTGATATCTCTTACAAATTGTTGGTAGCTCACTTTATCTGTTTACAATAGCTCATATTCTGTGTAATCTGTATGAACCTATAGGCTCCTTAGTGCAAAAGAATAACCTTCAGAAAGACACTGACTCTGGAAGAGTGCTTATTTTTGTACATTATCTATCTTGTAGCTGCTGTTTGAAATTCGTAAGATGTCATCTTAGAGAGAACTCAGATTGCCTCCTGCTATACAATTGTCTGGAGACCTACTGACATAGAATTTTGTCCCCTTTAATTTAATTCAAAATAGCAGCATCCTCTGCAACTGCCAGGCATAGCTAGAAGTGGATGATTTCTTTACAATTGTTTTGTAAATGAGTTTTTGAAAACAGATTGGATTCAGTTAATGAAGGTTCTTAAACCAATTTTGATCAAAGGGATAAATATTTCAGTTTGTTGTATGGATCAATAACCTCCTCTTGACAGGAGTGTCCTGTTTTCCCACTTGCTGTTAGTTTTCGATGTGCAGTTGCAGATGTTGAGGCTAGCTAGGTGGATGCCCCAGGGGAAGAAATATCAGCAATGCAATCAAGTATATTCCAAGTGTAATTTTATTTTATTGCTCACATACTCCAGTTCTGAAGAAAAGGTGCTTCAACAGATGCATCCAGAATGCAGCTCCATCTCAAAAATTGACCACTGGACAGAGATCAAGCTGTCCTCATCTTCATTTTCCTGGAACAGTCACAGCCTGTATACAGGACACTGCATTAAAAAAAAATCCATAACCTAAGCTACCAACAGTGTCTAGCACATCTTTCTATTTCTCCCTAGACTAAGAAATTTGTAAAACCATGATTACCGGTACTATCTGGCATTACAGGCTATAACCAAGTGCTTAATACTGTGCTTCTGATTTATTGCTGTGATGGTTTTCAGAGTGCAACAAAAGAGCAACTTTGTTGGACTGACATCTGTGCAAAGAAATCCCTGTCCTCTCTTTTGAAAAAATGATTCCGAACTGATTTAGCTTTCCAGAGGTGATAGAATTCCTTCTCCTCTTTCTCCTTTCTCTTCAATTCAGTGGTGATAACTGAGGTTTGTCACAAAAAACAATGTGCTCCTTTAGGTCTGAGATAAGTGACAGGTAGCAGAAATATAACACTCTTTGTTCTGTGTGTTCTGGGTGACATAACTCATCATCCAGGTGTGGTGCAGCTGATGCTGAGTGCGCAGGAGCACTTGCAGGCAGGCACCCCACTCTGCAGATTCACTGCAATTTCCTACTTGAAGCTACTTCACATCTCCTCCAACAAGCTGCCAGTGAAATGTGTGAAACAAGATTGGGGTACAGAGCTGAAGTGAGCTCTCGATTAGCCCGTGTATTCCCTCTGCACTTTCAAGTGGTATCTAGAAAAGTAAAAAGCCAGATAATGCTTCTCCAAGCAGCACTAACTGGCTGATGCACAGGGGTCTATGATTTCTTGCTGACATTGCAGCCCAGAGGAGGATCCAGTGCCCGGGGAAGCACTGAGCTTTCCCCTGGAACTGTAGGGCTGGAGGATGAACTCTGCCACCCTCGCGGCCACCTTCTTTTCCTCAAGAATTCAGATAAGAGAGGACAATTGGCTTTCATTTTGGCTCTGTGAAGGAAAATGGTTCTTTCTTATCATCATCTTTCACTTTGTACAAAAGGTTTATTTCATCCATGACATAAAGGATTGTTCCCTTGTATCTATGCCAAGTGAAATATCATAGAAACTCCTTATATACATTTTGTTTAATAATGTTGGGACATGAACATACAAAGTTCATGGGACATGAACATACAAAGCATTTCTATTTCATCAGCAATAGAAGCTGATTTTAATGCCAATAAAAAGAGAGACCCCAAATCCATAACGCTAATATCCATGAAAAAAAACCTAACTCATCAAGGAATTTTACGTTTTTTAAAAGCTGAACCTGCTGGGGGTTTTTTTGGTGAAAGCAGTACGTCCTTAACCATTCACTTTTGTCCAAATTCTGTTTTTTTTTTCCCCCAGCATAGATTAAGTTAGGGAATGTATTAGTCAGGGCCTCAAATGCATCACAGGTCCGGCAGGCTCTCCCCACCCATCCCTGCCTGGTGCCAGGCTGCCCCTGCTCACAGCCTGCTCTGATTCATGCAGCTGGGTGACCCCAGGTCTGACCCTGGCAGGCAGCCCCTTTGCTGTACCTGGACAATGTGCATGCCTGTTTATAGAAATACAAGCAGCTTAGAGAGTAATTGCCTCATGGTGTTCAGATTCAGCATCTTCAGTGCAATCAGGAGTCTCTCGTAGGCACTCATCAGTCAGCATTGTCCTCCCAAAGTGAAGTTTTCCTCGCTGATAGGTTCACCCAATCTACAGCTATTGTTTCTGCAGTTTTACTGGGTAAAAATCTCAAGTGGAAGCTGCATAATTGAAGCCGTGAAGAGTAAGGAAGTGCTGCTATATGCCCGTATCAGGAATTGACTGGGTTTCTGTGTTACTCAGGTGTAATGTAAATGCAAAATAAGAATGTTTCATTCATCGTATGGTATGAAATCCTCGCTCTGGTTCCACCAAATGTCTGTTCCTTTCACTTCACAAAAAGGCAGAGTATCTACCAAACATTAAAGCAGTGTAATTGCAAATACCAAAAAGCTAAACTAATATCTGGACAAATCCCAGGTCCTTAAAGCTACTAAAGCACTTAATTCAGCATCTGAGTCCTTACCTTTCTGTAAAGTTTATCATAGAGCAAGGGGTCAAATAGGTTTCCGGCCCTTGGACAGCTTTTCTGTTTGACCCCGTGCTGTTCTTTGGTGGTATCTCAAAGTGTCTTCTGTGTTAGAAACACTGAATTTTCTAGACAAAATGATGTAATTAATCAAATATAGTGCATTTGGCTATGCACTTTTAAGATTTGTTATTTCACCGAGTCCTGCTTAAAAACCAAAGTGTCCGTAACTTTTTCAGACCATACAGCCCAAATCATCTTAAGGAAACTAAATAGGTCATATTAGGATACCAAGGATAATTATTCCAGTTAGAAAATCAGTGGGCACTTCTTTGTTGCCCCTTGATTGTCAGCACAGGAAATCAATCAGGGAGGGCAAATGGCATGCAGAGAGATTGGAGAACAGTGCATATTCATGTATGATCCCTATTTATGGTGCACTTTGAGCCAGGAGATATCAGTTACTTGGTAGACTGTGGAACACTTTGGAATACGACCACTAAAGATAGTATTGACATAGTTAATGGGACTTGTGCAAATAAAATAATAAAATACTGAATAATGTATGTAAAAACAAACACTTTAATAGAGCTGATGAAATGACCCTGTTGAAGAAATATTTTCATCTGTTTGCAACACAATGGCATTGTTGAAATGAAAGGAGGAAAAACAAAGTAGGCATTAAGCTTTTGACAAAACTTGATGTTTCCCTGAAATGCTTTGTTCCAACAAAACAGTCTCCTCTAATGAAATGAAATGCACCATGAGATTTTCCCATCACTTCTGATTTCATGCTTCTAACTCTCCTGTGCCATTTTGAAAATCTCACTTTTATTGTACCATAGCAGAAACATTTTTGTGCTGCAAAAAAATACAAAGGAATGTCTTCGTTGTCTTGAAACAAATACTTAAAATATATGATTTAATTTGAGGAAGAACTTCCTCGTTAGGCAGGTTGTGCATGTGCCATGCAGTAGTTAGCAACATGACACATGAGGAATGTTTCCTAAGAAAAAGAAAAGTCAGGTGACAAGTTCTTGTGTGTTTTATTTGTAGTTCCTTGCAGATGAAGGAATTTATTTGGTTCACGTAGCCAAGGTATCCAAGTCTGCCAATAATAATTTAAATCTTCAGTTGCTGAAATCTTCCCAGAATGGGTTGAGCCAATACTAAATGTTCATGTCAGCCAGACTTGATGGAGGCTTGAGCAAAATTCTAAACCCTGAGTGGGATGACTTCAGGCTTAATGGAGAACTTTGTATTTATCTGCTACTCCTGCCCTGATTCAGGTGTTGTTTTGTATGGTTCAATGACTTTCATTATTGACTCTGATTCTGTCTTAATTAGTTGACAGTGGAAAAGAAGAGTTTGGGGGAAAGAAAATTCACTTTTTCTGTTGAAATGTTCTTTAATGGCTACAGCAGTGCTTTTGGCAGGACATCTATGGACGGGGACTTTGGAATGGTGGAGCAGAACTTTAATGACTTCATAAAAGATGTGTTTTGAGCACTGCTTTTGCTACTCCTGAAGCTTAGAAAAAGTCATGCAATTTAGCACCCAGGCTCCTTTGAAACTTTTGTGCTGGTAGAGACTGGAAAATACCCTAATTTCTCTAAAGCTAAATCTGGGCTTGTGGCCAAAAGGTAACAAGTAGTGAAGTCTTTGAAAGCTTGATGAGTAGCTAAAATCAACAGCTGGGTCTTCATCTGGTGCAAACAAGAATGGAATTATGGAGTTTGACAGGCTGCCTTTATAGCCTGATGTAATTCTCTTTTTATAGTTGCTTTTGTTCTGAAATGATCTGCTTAAAATGGTTAAACAGCAGACAATAAGGGTCAGAAACTCCATTAGCAGTCAACTTATTCTTAATTCTTGCATGTAAATTGTGGTTACTCATGTGTGCAGTCATCTGCCCAGCTTTTAATCACAGAAGCAAACTCTGACCTGTGTATATAACCATTTTCCTTTGTACAACAGCAAAAGTCTCTTTTTGACAGTGAGCTAATAAAGTTCCCTGTAAACAAGAACAGTGTACTCTAGATAATTTAGTTAAAAATCGCATTACAAATTTAAGGATATTTTAAAAACATAAGCCACATATTTTGTCATTATAGTGTTTATTCCTGCACTCACTGTTATTTCTGATTCTCTTCTCCAGTGCAAAAGTAGCTTTGAGTTTCCTGTTTCATGAAGGAAGCGTTGGTACCAGCACCTCAGTACTCAAGAGCTGTAAAATAACAGACAGGTTCGTTTGTGCAGCAAGGAGAAAAGTGTCTATCTTGACTCAAATTCTAGTTCTAAGCTCCTTGTGGGATAAGGAAGAAGGGAATACTATTCACTATTCTCCTCTGCTTGCTGAGGTAGCTGGACATCAAACAATTCACCAGTTCTGGAACCGTTTTGCTCCAGTTATCCCACCCAGCTGTCTGAAAAAAGACCATGTTATATTTTAATGTAAATAAGAACAAATTGAGAAACTTTGAATATTCAGCTCAGGGCTGTTGAGTGCTTAAGTATTACTACACTAAGTAATTTGAGAAGTGAGAGAGATCTTTGAAACGGAAATTACTGTTTCCTTGTTCTGTAAGCATCTTTTTGGCAAAACAGGAGTGGATGACAAGAAGATATATGACTTTTGATGGAGATGATCTTCAAATATGCATAAATATGAAAATTATATTTCTGTTTCAGAGGACTTTTACAATTGATTTATTCAGGATACATCTATTGTTCTATGTCTCATATAAGAAGTTAAAAAACTTCTTTTAGAAACAAACTCCATCAAACCCAAGCCCTCAGCACTCTGAAGTGCATGCAGGACTTCACATCAGTTTATTAAAGAGGCAGCAAATATTCAGAGCTGTGTCAGGATTTGGCTGATGTCACTATCTGTGGCTGAAAGTGGTGGAGAGATTGTGTCTGGATATTGTTCAAGCTTCAAATGTATCACTGAACTTTTAAGGAAAGAAGTAGAACCTTGTTTAATCACCATGGTGAGCAGTAGCTGGCATGACAGCTGGACCACGTTCAGAAATGGTGTAACTCGATTCTCTTCTACATGTGCTTTATGTCAATGTCTTTACGACTGATCTCAAGACGAGAGTAAGGGAGTAGAGAATATAAACAGCCTCCTGCCACGCAGCAGGGAAACTTAACTGCTATGGAAACAAGAGCAGCTTAGCGAAAGGAGAATTTACTGGGTAGGTTTCTACAATCTGCTTGACATTTTACAGATGCAGGGGGAAAAGAAGTTAAAAACCACTGAAGCATTACCACATCTTCTTCTGCTTTTATCTGTTGATGGCCTGGTTAGGAATGGGTTTGTATACAATAAAATGACCTTGACACTGGGCACTTGGTCTTGTTTTATGGAGTAGCATTTTTGTGTTAGGCATTGTCCAGGCCTGCATCCTAGCCCCATTTGTCTTACAAGCCAAATAAACTTTGCCTGACATTTCTGAAAAAATAAAATTTTTACTGCTATAAGGAAAAAATGGTGAATTTTGTTAGTGCATTTAATGTTTGGCTATGCTTTGGCTTCATCTGCGAATGTCAGTCTGAAGAAAGCACTATTTCCTTTTCTCCACAGATAAAATTTAGAATCACCTGGAAAGAGACTTGATTTTCATGATTTCTAGAGCAGAACTGCTTGAATAACTTTCAGACAGACAGTGAGTCCTGAATGCTGGTGTGAAGCACATTTCTGAACTCTGTCACCAGGGTTTGGCAGGCTGGATTATTTGTGGACTAGTTATTACATTATTCACCTCTCTGCATCACAGCTGCCACCATCCTTTTACAATGATGTAAAGTGAAAATGTGCTGTCATGTTTGTCATAACGTAAATAGATTTATAAAGGAAATAAAGCCAGCTGTCAGGAAAGACTTAAATACTTGTGGTCATGCTCATCATGAATGATCTGATTTGGTTTTCTGCCCTTCTTGTTTATCTGCAATTCTGAAAGAGACATGGCCAATCGTATGAAGCATCAATAATACGTAGTTTTTGCAGGGCATTTGGATCTAAATGATCTTTAAAGTTCCTTCCAACTTAAAGCAGTCAATGATTCTATGGTTCCGTGAAGTGCTTGCCATCTTAAATGCCAAATTCAAAAAATACGGGACACACAGACATGCTTCCTATGTAGTATTACACATACTGCATTCTATTAACATTTTTAAAGTCAGAACAAAATACTCTGCGGAAAATTCATAATGAAAAATTAATAACTATTTATAGAATCAACTTGAAGTATGAAAAAGATTAATTTTCACATGTGTGGGCAGTACAAGCGAGTAGTTCATACTGTGAGCAGAGGAATCTGCCCCTATTTGTACAAAACATGAGAGAGAATGAATAATCCAATATAACAAAAGAAGCTGCTGCTAAGTGCGGAGTAGGATACAGAATAGATATATGGTACTTGAGACTTGAGACAGCTAGGGCTCAATTCAGGTGTATAAACACAAGAACCTAATCCTATTTGGGTTACCTTATGATATCCTGGTCATGCTCAGTTTTAGGTAAGTAAGTGGCTTTTAGCTATCTAGAGTTAGGTAAAATATTTTCTACACCCATAAACCCCAGAAAGCTGAGATCATATGGATTTTGATAAAAACACATGAATCTGTGATAGTTTATGGGAAAAGGGGGACACTTGTGCAAAAGATCACCAAGTCTCATGTTTCTAAGCTAGACAGCATCAAAGTCTCAAGCACTTTGACATGACAGATTATCTTTACTAGTTTTTCATATTTCTGTATAGACATTACTACTGAAGTTACAGTGCACTTAAGATCTTAGTAGGATACTGCTTGGCTATATTCCTTGTATTTACACAGACACAGAATTGTTTTTAGGGTCCTGCTTCTGAAAATGAGGTGTGCAGCTGGTTCTGAACTTCTGTAGTTTTCTGCTACAGCCAGACTCCACCACATTCTTTGAAGAGGGACTCTAACCTTATCTCCACTTTAGAGAAAGCTAAAAACAGAGGCATAATAGAGGGTAATGAACTGTCAAGTTCAAACGTTCTTCAAACGTGAGATACATCCCCTGTGAATGTCTCTTTCTCGCAAAGATGTCTGCTCTGAAGCCCAGGAATCTTTTGGCTACAGTGAAGCTGCTGCCACATGGCTTCTGCTGGCTGTTCTGCCAGTGATGATTTTTTTATTCACTTGTACACCGATCTGCCTGTTGGTCCTCCCTTGCACTCTGCTAGCACTTCCTGACTCAGAAGCTGTTGGTTTTTTTCTGTGATCCTCCAGCAAGAAGCACAATGGGACTCTGGCTCGTGACTGATGCCACAAAGGGGACAGTGCTGCAAGTGATAATAGAATCATAGAATCATTTAGGTTGGAAAAGACCTTTAAGACTATGGAGTCTAGCTGTTAATCTGGCAATGTCGCATGACACCATGAATCACCTGTTTAGAATAGTGTGACAGCACAAAGGGCAATGGTTTCAGTCTGAAAGAGAGTAGATTCAGATTAGATATTAGGAAGAAATTCTTTTTTTGTGAGGATAGTGAGACACTGGAACAGATTACCCAGAGAAGTTGTGGCTGCACCCTCCCTGGCAGTGTCCAAGACCAGGCTGGATGGGTTTTGAGCAACCTGGTCTAGTGGGAGGGGTCCCTGCCCATGGCAGGGGGATAGGAAGTAGATGATTTTTAAGGTCCCTTCCAACCCAAATCATTCTATGATTCTGTGAATAGCAGAATAACCAACAGCACACTGCAGACTTCTGTGTCAAAGTCTGAACTTTATCCACTCATCTGTGTACTTTTCTTAGTGACATGCTTGCTGGTGTATGTAGGTTGGCTTTACTACAGAATTTTCTAGACAACTTGTTTAGTTCTCTGCAGATTATTTTTTTATGTTATCCTCCATCAGGCTTTGGTGATTCTGTGAAAAGGAGCCACTCTGTTGGGCCTCAGAAGGGTTTTGTTTCTCTAGGGCTAGACACTATCTGGCATAAGCTCAAGGGTATTTAGCTGCCAAATACGGTTTGTGAGATAAACATAAATTCAGAAACAGTTCCCATTATTTGGACCACTGTGATTCTTATCAAGGGCCAACTGCCCAGAATTATTCTAGTTGAATCCTTATTAAGTACCAGTATTGATGTTTTATTTTTTTTGTTTTATGAGTTATCAAACAATACCAGTTTTGTGATCAACTTGGACAAAGTTGCAGCACAGCCATGAAAGGTCAGATGAAAGACTATGACCGTACTTTCTTTGAAGTTCAAGTGTACATGTGTTCCTACCATCTTGTCACTAGCTTTGCTATCAGCCCTGAGTCCAATCCAGATCCCAGGGACAGTGTTACAGAATGTCGTATGTGACTTGGACCTCCCTGGACTGCTTGCACACCATCTCAGACATTCAGTAGCTTAAAACAAATTCTCATTTAACATCAAAGACAAACACTTAGATACATAGGCAAATTAAAGAAGAACTGATGATTTCCTGTATCACTGTAAAAATATCAAGGTCAGACTCATTTCCTAAGTGTTGCTGTAGTTACTAGGGACAAATGATCGTGACTATGACTACACGGTCTTATGAGGGATTAAGAAGCACAGAGGAACCTCCTTTGTGCCCTTATCTTTAATAGTAAGCCAGATGCTAAATTCCTGTGCTAGTGTCTGAGAACATGCAGAAACTTACCTTAATCTTCTTCTCTGATACACAGTGTAGGAAGATTCTCTTCGGGTTTTGGTGTTTTTTCTAACACATAGTGAAGACTGAAGTAAGAGTTAGGTGTCCGAATACCTTTGGATCTGACCCAGAAGCCCCTTCACTGAAACTTCTTGAAACTACAGCACTGAAACTATTGAACTATAACAAAGAAAGCTATTGTGACAAAGCTCTGAAACACAGATGTAGACTTGAAGGAACCAGATCGTCTTAGAGGCAAGTGTGCACCCGGGATGTATTTCCATGGTACGTACCTGGCAAGCATGAGCCAACCTTGAAACTGGACTGAAAAACTGAAACTTGACCAAAAACTGTACTGCTTTGATTAGTATGGTGTGAATCGCAAGTCTGTTAGGCTTGATGAGAAGTATAAGATATTGTTATAGACCCAGTCCTAAAAAAAGCATCTTTACTACTTAGTAAATCTTAGAATAACTTATATATAGAAAATGTGCTGGAGGGATATATACTTTCTTTAACATTACTTTGGAGTTGATCTGTGCTACCCTATGTTGTTAGTATAAGATGACTATTTCCAGTTCATATTTATACCTGTGAAAGGCGTGTGTGCGTGTATGCACACAGATGCACATGTATGTATACATCCATCCAGCAGCGATTATGTGTCATGAAAACAATCCTACGCTGCGGCCAACAAGTCAAAGGTCAAGTAGAAGTTTTTTTGTAAACCTGGGGAAATCCTGCTTTGAATAACCAATGACTTGTCCTTTGCCAGCTATTAGCCTGGTTGGTAGTAATTACCCTAAGGAGACTAAGTTATGAGACTGTCAAGGTGAGGTGTTTTTGCATATTGAATAACACCAGGGATTAAACACAGCTACTTTCTGAATGCCAAGTGATTTGGCAGTGGACTAATGGCTGCAGAGGAAAACTTGTTCTGGTTGAACTTCATACCATTGGCCTCAGCCCAGTGACCCAGGTCCTCTACAAAGCGAGGGAAACACAGGGCCTTGCTTGTGGGATGTGTCCACCACCCCTGCAGTAACGAGAGAACACTGACTGGGGTAGTTTCTGACTAGCAGGGTCTCCCATCTCTACACTGACCCAGACCATGCCTGCTTAGCTTCCAGCATCGCGGGCGGTCACGGTGGCTGTACCCACAAGCTACCCATGTTCCCTGGGGCATTCTTCGCAATGGCAGTCACTTCACAGCAACAGCCACCACTTCCCAGCAACACCCACCCCTCTGCACTGAAGATCCGCGCTTCCTGGGGCAGAGCCGGCACTTCTCTTGGAGTATGGACAGAGCTTGCTCACATTTGCTTGTGGCTTACATGTGCCAAGTGGACATATGCAGATGGACTGACCTTCAAGACAGTGTGACACAAATTGATGTTTGCAGGTTCATTTCCCATGCGTCCCAAACGTTTGTCTTGTGGAACAAATGACTTATTTTTTTTTGTTTACAGTGCTCCACTGTGCTTTGCAAAGCCCATATTGAGTAGCAGGGCTGTAACTATCAAGATCGAACAAAGAATTTTAACCTCTCATTTCCACTATCAAATTTCATTTAGAAAACAGCATGTAAATTGTGGAAGGCAAATTTGATAATTTCACAATAAGTGTGAAAAACAATGTTTCAAGACCCTGTGCTCTTCACTCATAAATACTTGAAATAAAATGGGAGTACTGCCTTAGAAGAGGACGTTGTTTAAAAATTTGGGACCTATACACAGGAATAATTCCCCAAGATCTCTCTGTAACCTCTATGGAGAGTATGACTCCTGGACTAAAGTGGCATTGAGAGTACCTACAGTGAGATGTATGCTCTTGTTCTTAGATGCAATCACCTGGTGGATATTGATGGGACCTAAGGAAATTAGACCTTCTGGCTAAAGTAAGTCTTTATGAATAATCTCCTATACCTGCTCAGTCACTCTAATGAGGCAGGTAAACCATGTATTCTTCATTTATATCTTGTTTCTGGTCTTTAGTGGTGCAGACTACAATGAGTTTATTAATATGGTTTTGAGTTCCCTATAACTCTTTATCCTGCTTATTAACTTTTCTTAGCTTTTGGGCAGTACTTAGTGCTTGAGATTTACAGGTTCAAGACTCAGGAACAACTGTGCTTAAAATATTGTTTAAGTGTTGGAGTCTGAAACAATTTGCTAGAATATGAATGCCACTGAGAAGTTGCTACTTATCAAGCTTATGAGACATCATGACTTTAAATATTAAGGACACAAAGACAGAAGAAACATAACTTGCAGATGTCATCAAGCCCTGGAGGAGGTTAATACTGTTAATACTGTCCTTGTCCTGTTAATGAACCGTTCTTTACTCTTTTCCTCATCAATACAGGATGAATAAGTGAGGGCAGCAGATAATTTTTGCCAAAGCTTGTCTGCCAAGAGTTCAAATCAATAGTTTATAGTAAAGAAGAAGCTAAGGGAAGCCATTCTTAGCTGTATTCCAGTGGGACTTCTGGGTGTAAGCCTTGTGCCTGGTTACTGAAGTTGCTACGCATCCTACTCCTACCACCTGTACTGTTGATGCTTGGCTTAACAAGGCTTCTCTGGGCAGAGTATGATCTTCATGTCCTCTCTCAAGCAAGTACTAAGAAATAAGCCAACCAAGAAGGCCCAGTGAGATTACAGGCCCATGTGAGATTTATGTCTCTTACGTATCAAAGCACACACGTATCAAAGCAGAGAGTGGCCTGGCATGACACGTTCTCTTATCACTATTCTTGTTTCACAATAGCTCTCGGGGGTCTTCAAGTGACTATTGTCTTACTATTAGCTAGATTTTCCTATATAAATTTATATGCATTCTGCATAACAAGACATTTTCAGTGTTCGTTTTACGCGTCAGTGTCTGAAGAAATATTGCTGGGTATTCTTGATCAAAATGTAGACTTATATCCTGCAATGACACAAATGAAAATAGTAATATTATGCACATATAAAAAACTTTGAGGTATTAGGACCATAATTCTCATCTGCCTTTTTCATGCAGTATATTTCACATTTAAAATTTAACAGAGCTCTGAATATAAAAGTACAGGATAAGATTTTCCAAAATACATGACACAGGAGAAAAGAGTTCAGAGGTGTTTTGCTCTGTGTGTTGAAGTACAGGTTTACTATGAGTCTCAGAGAGAGTTGTTCAGTTTTACGGCTCTGTAAACAAAACAGAATCCTCTTTACTTAAGTGAAATAGAAATCCTTTAACTTTAGCCATCTGAAAGTTTGAGAGTCAATCAAATTAGGCACATAGCACAAACTAAAAGCACTAAGCAGTTCATCAAGAAAATGCAGTAAACCTTAAAGTAATATAGGGACCTTTAAAAGATGATTCGTCTCACCTTAACATGAGGAATGGGAGAATAATGCATATAGGATGAATCATCCTCTGTGAAAGTCTGTGATGGAGAGCGGAGAAGTTCAGATTTTGTTAGGTGAAATGAAAGACTGTTCATCCAGCGCTGGTTCCTGGCTCTGTGCCTCACCAGGATCATCACACCGAGCTAACACTCAGCATCTGTCAGTCAGCACTGAGCTAACAGTGCCTGCTAGATGAAAAGAAAGGAAAAGGGAGGCAGGGCTGCCCCACTGCTTACTCTTGGCCAGGTACTAGCACTGATCTCAGGTTAAACACCTCGACGGACAGTTGACAGAAACTTTATGTCATGGTTTTGCCTGTCATTTCTAATGCTTCTGGGCAGTTAGGTCTTTAAAACAGAAGTATAAACTATCACGTGACATCTTCACAGCATATTGAGGGGGTTGAACTTTTATTCCTTACTCATATGATCTTATGCCTAGTCAAGACTATTCTCATTTTGCTATTTTCTGCCCGATGTTTTAGGTTCTGGTTTCCTTTATATTATTCTTAATATAGCTGGCACTGTACTCCTTTTATTTGAAGTTAATTACATTAACTCTTTGCTCTTTTTCATAGATTAGCAAGAAAAAAAATACATCTTTGGGATGGTCCTATGGTTGCTTCCTTCAACTTGATATTTGATTATATATGACTACTCTGTATGTTCTTTGGGACAGTTTTCCATGAATGTGGTATGTCCACTGGAAAAAAGTCTTCAAATGAGATGTGAAAAGTCTCTTTATATATTTAAAATCTAAATAAATCATACAGACTTTATTCTGCATATGCACTCTGTTCTTTAGACTAGTCACATATCACCTAATTTAGCCTATCATACTTCATTGTGGAATAATAAGGTACCAATATGCATCCGTGTCATGATTTTGAGTCTGGCAGGGGTTTAGTAGCAGGGAGAGGGCTGTGGGGGATGACTCTTATGAAACTTCCAGAGCCTTCCCCAGCCTCAGTTAAAAATCAGATCCACCTCTGGCCAAGGCCAGGCAGTGTGATCACTGTACTTAAGAGGGAAAACCTGTTGGGTCTTTCCCTCTTTCTCCCTCTTTTTTTTTTTTTTTTTTTTTTTTTTATCTCTGTATCCTGTCTCTGGTGTTGGGGAGTTTTTCTGTTTAGAGGATGGGAAGGTGAGAGGAAAGCAAAGGAACTCTCTTCGGGAGAAAGCAGGGAAGAAGGGCACCAGAGAAGAGCATTTCCCTGGAGCCCCGTGGTGAGTGAGACAGTAGGGAGACCATTGCCTGCCAGCTGAGGGGATCGAGGGCAGCAAGAAGGTCCAGGATGTGGAGGTATGTGGCGGTATGTGCAGAATCCCATGCCTGGGGCAGAGAGGCTATGCAGGAGAGAAAGACACGACTGAAGTGACCCACAGCTCCAAGGTCTGTTTCACAATGGTAGGAGGAACCCACATGAAGGGAGAGGATTTCCTCCCATGAGATGGATACCAAGTGTCAG
>NW_009696134.1:121590-149265 GCF_000703405.1 Apaloderma vittatum
GCCCGATTCCCCTAGAAGGAAACGCTGCCACAGACAATGAGTAATGGCCAAACAGACCACACTTCCCACCCTGTGCCCTCCCTTGCATCAACAGGGAGAGGACATAGTTGGGAAGATAGGAGGGAAGCATATTTAGGATTGTATTGCATTTATTTATGTATTCTTCTTATTATATCATTCTGATTTAGTTGATCACTAGTGGTGGTATATTACATATATGTTTTCTCAAGTCTACTCTGTTATTTTACCCATGACCACAAGTGGTGAACAAACCTTCCCTGTCCTAATCTTAATTTGTGAGCCTTTTGAGTTGAATTTTTGCCCTCCATGTCTCTGTGGGAATGGGGATGGGAGGAGGAGTGAACAAGTGACTACGTGTTTCTTTGTTGCCAGCCCGTGCAGTTGGCTCAGACCGGGACACTGAAGAACCAGATAATTTAATTTGTAACTGTTGTAAAATCAATTCTGCTCAGTAAAATTGCTGATCAAGTTGATTACAAGGTTGCAGAGGCAATGGCTACACATTGTGATGGCTACCGCAATTACAAAGGCTGCGTGTCACTCATGTACCTAAAGTGACATGAGCGTAACAAAGCTACAGACAGACAGAATGCTTCTCAAAGAAGAGACAGCTATTAGAGTGAATGTGAATCTACCATCTGCAAATGGCGCTGCTGTGTGTAGAAGACATTTATTTTAACATTAAAACTCCTTGTTTGTTTCTGATATGGTTAAATATGTCAAGCTATAGGAGTTGGCTCAGAATCAATTAACTCACCAAGACCAAAAGGGGGAAGTTCTCTTTGCAGTGATTTGCAGGAGTGGAAAACAAACCTCTCCTTGATCAAAACCCCAGACAAGTCTAAACCAGGAAATTCAGACTCCTTCAGACCTCTGCACCATTAAAAATTCAGACTCCTTCAGACCTCTGCACCATTAAAATCTAGAAATAAAATGCTTGGTTTAATTGACTTTTATTTTTGACCTCATGGCAAAGGATTCAGAAGTAAAGGAAGAAGAGAAAACAAAGAATTCTTCACTTCTTAACTGGAAGGCAAGTGTCATTGCAAAATTAATGCACACAGCTCCCACCCTTAGCACCTGTGGCTGAAGCATTTGGGAGATGTACTGATGGGAATTTGTGACCTGAGCATTAATGCTTCAATGCAAATGCCATGGTGATATTCATCAACCTGTCTTGCCCTTGTAGAGGTTGCAAATATCCAAGGTCTGCTACAGTGCAGGCAGAGCTCCAGAGAGAGGAAGAGAGATGGTGGCCTTGACAGGTCAGTCATGGGGATAGTGGCTTCGTCAGCCATCACTGCCAGGGAGTATATTGCAGCAGGTATATTAGCAATAATTTTTACAAGTCAACGGTAGCTGCCATCAGTTTAAATATGAGTCAAAAAAATAATTAAAAGGGGAAGCTAGCAGCACAGAAAGCATAGACCATTTTTTCAGACCTTTGCTGGTATACAAAGATTCATGTTTTGCAAGTGCATGAGCTTTGCAGGATGTCTTTATATGCAGACAGATACTTAGCTTACAGGGAGAACACAATATTGGGGTACAAAACAGGCAACAAATATATGATTATTCCTGTTATTTGTATCTATGGTAATGATCAAGCAATGTCCTTATTGTTGTACAAAAGAAACAAATAAATAAATGAAAAAAAGGCAGTTCTTCCAACTGTCACATCCAGCTTTACAGCACAGCAGCTGAACAAAATAGGATGAGGGAAATGTTGTCTTAGAGTACCTGCAGTCACTGGCTATGAGCAGAGCAAAGTCCAAAATAGCCCCCCTCTTTCACTAAGCAGTTAATGTATCTGGAAGATAACAGACCAACTCCCACAAGTTAGCTACCAAACCAGCTAAAGTGCTTCAGCTCACCTCAGAAACATGTTTGTTGAGCAGTACACTTAAAACTCAATAACATAGGAGGTTCAGCAAGATTTGATGCGTGGAAAAAATAGAGTTCTTTCAGGAATATGAATAAATCTGTATTTATTAGGTATAACATGCTTACATTCAACTGCTGGAGGCCTACTGTATTTTTGCTTAACAAGATGCTTTTTCATAGTGGTTTGAAAGTTGTTAGCAACAGTATTTTTGATGTGGAAAAATGAAGGAGTAGATTAGAAATTAGCAATAGGTTTTAGTAAGGTTATAAGCATGTCTAGTTATGAAAATACTTCTTGTGAATAGAAGACTTGGCCTTTCCATTTATTAAAAGTTATTTTCAGTTCTGGCAATTTCATCCACATTAAATTATTTCAGAAATACAAC
This sequence comes from Apaloderma vittatum, assembly GCF_000703405.1. Taxonomy (NCBI): domain Eukaryota; kingdom Metazoa; phylum Chordata; class Aves; order Trogoniformes; family Trogonidae; genus Apaloderma; species Apaloderma vittatum. The sequence goes on from NW_009696134.1 coordinate 123,882, forward strand.
AAAGGTTTGATTATTTTTTTTTTTAATGATGAAATGAACCCTACACACCAGGACTCCATGTGGAATATAGGCTCTAGTGCTTTGTTTCTCTTTAGCATTCATTTGCTTTGTAAGAACCCTTAGTTGCATGCAAGATATAATTTAGGACTACAGTTTCTTTACAAAACCAGAGATATGTAATGGAGATGAAAATAAAACACGCTCCTTTGTCACTGACAGTTTAAATTAGACTGTCACTCCTGGTGTGATTAAAGCAGAATAGGCAACATACTGTAATACAAAATAAAAAGCTGATATGTGTTTTATAAAATCACTAATAATTTTACTACATGTAATAGCTATCCCTCTGTGTAATTACAAGGAAAGGTCCTGATCCAGATACGGATTTTTTTTTTAAATCCTCAGGAGAGGCCTGTCCAGTATCATGTTACTACAATGACAATTATAATTTAATAATAGTACAGCAAAAATTACAATAATAATTAACCCCTTGAGGCTCAGTTTAAACACCCACTTCAGTGTTTTCTGGGTTTCAGTATTTGACAAAGTGATCTAACAGCAGGCTTTTGTAGTGAGTTTAGAGTCTGACAGCAGAGAGTGACAGCAGCAAAATTCAAGCATATTCCCTTGTTAAAAAGGCAGAGTTTAGAATTAGTTTAAAGCAGCTTGTCTCACCTCAGAGTGGAACTTTCACATATTAAAATTTCATTCAGTCCCCACTGAAGGCAAATGGATCTAACTCATTTAAGTGGGAGAGGCATTAGGGCCTGCCTCTGTAACCTTTAAGTGAAATAAGGAGTTTCTGAGCTGAGCTAAACGCTGTTGAAGTTGCTTCATGTAAGAGCTGCCTTTCACTCAAGATAAGTGTAAAGGGGACATTCAGCTGCTCTGTGCAGCCAGGTAGCAGAAATAATAGGAAAGCTGTCATGACCACTGGCTTGCATGCTGCAAAGGCTGAGAGCAAGATGAATCATTTGGTAGCAGAGAAGGGCAAGACAAATGCAGGCGCATAAGAACTGATTGCTGAAGCTGTGATTGCCTACCATCCATGACAAAGAGGGAAGGGCACCTGCCACCGAGGAAAATGTTAGCAAAAAGCACCGGGTGCATTAACTGAAGTGTTAGCAGTGGGGTCTGAGAAAGAGCTAAGGGATAATTTCTGTGCAAGGCTAGGAGCAGAGAACTTGTCATCTGATTGGTGCTGTGGTCAGAGAAAACAGGCCGCAGCATTTTTAGTTGTTTTTTTTTTAAGCTAAACATCTTTAATCACAGCAGCAATGCCTAAATCCACTGTCAGCCTTTCTTCCTCATGGAAAAAACTCCCCACTGAGATTCAGCCTATTAACTAAGGTCAGAAAGGATGTGGAAGAGTCAACCAGACTTATATTTGGAAATTGTACTGTTGTGGGAACCAAAGCAATAGGTCTGATACCAAATGCTTTTAAGATAACTCACTTTTATTTATCAGCCTATCCTTTACCCCATTATCTTTCTATGCAGTCTATTAGTGAGTTTTCCTTGAGGATTTGGTTTAGTGTGTTTGCATGCAAAAACAAGAGCTTGTTGCATCTCTGTCTGGAACAGCCACAGCAAGATCTGTTTTGTTTGGTTGCAGAGTGAAACCTCATGGGTTCATGTCTGACAGAAAAAAACCTCAATCCTCTTATAGCTACCTTCTGCTTTTGCCTCCCTGGAGGCTTCTAGATTCCTCCACTCCCATTCGAAGCTGCTCCTATCTGACATGCCATGTACTGGCAAGGATCTCATTTGGCAATGTGCTCTGACTGGAGCATCTCTATTTTTAAATTGTATTTAAGTCGGTAGTGAAATGGTATCATTCAATGGCAAAAAATGGATGTATTTCTGAAGTAACCTACACAACCTTGCAAAGGCAGAGTTCTCTATTAGGATAAGAGAACTCTAAGTACAACAAGATAATGAGATATTCTGACTTCACAACGTATCAGATTAATTGTGTGACCTTCACTTAAGGAACACAAGCCAAAATAAACGGAGTCCTAAAGAAAAGCAATATATATCGAAGTATGGCTGAAATGGTCTTAAAGTCTACTTTGGCAAGAGAAGTGAGGAAATTTTCCAAGCTGAACTGAGATGAATGTCAAGAGGGTGAGTGAGTGATCTGAGAATGAATGAAGGAATGTGAATGAACAATGCGAGATTAATCCATTAACTCTCATCCTATTCCTCTGCTTAAATTCATCCTCTGCAGTGAAAGACATAAATTCAGGATTGTGATTGACTAAAAAGGGCACTGCTTTTAAATCTAAGGTGTCCATCAAATGTATTGAATACATAAAGTTTTTTCACATGTAAAGACCAAGTTGCCAAGTGCTGAGTTATAGCAGAAATGCCTTGTTTCTTCCTTAAGCAATTTAAGTATTGATGCATTAGGTCTTTCATTATATGGATCACTGAAAGGAACGATAATTTAAGATGTAAATCCCATGTCCTTGAAATACGACCTGTGCTATCTGTGATTGTCCAGGGAAGCCCATAATGTGTCTCGAAGCACTAACAAAGTTTTTCTTTCATTGTCAAGTTAATTGCGGTAGTGGTAAGTTATACTACTGCTAAATCCCAGACTTCATGCATCTCAGTGTTTCTAGGAGAAACATAATTCAGGCAGAGTCCAGCTTTCCTCTGAGAGTCCAACTGAAAAGGTTTCAGCTCCTCCCTGTTTCATGTGGTGTGTGTAAGAGACACACACATGTTCCAGCTACCCTTAGTTCTTCACACGTGTAAATACATTTAGTGAGTTTAAGGTGGGAGGGTTTTTTTTGTGTGTGTGTGTTACCAACATTTTTTACCTAAAAATATCTTTCTTCTGCAGAAGTGCCATGTCTTTCAATTTGCTGTTTGATTTATTTCTGAGGCTAAATAAGATCATCAAAATCTGATGCTAAACATGAGTAACTTGTTTAGCCATCTGTAGTCCTCTCACATAATTAAGATCTTCAGTGTCTCTGGGGAACCATTTTCTCCACTCATTTCCTCCATGAAGCCTCTTACAGGATAAGCGCCTTCCTATTGCCAGCTTTCTGTGCGTCTACAACAAAAAAAAGAGGTGATGTTGAGATTTGCCTCACAATTGCTGCAGTTTGCAAAGTGGATATCTACTGCTAATGTGGTCACAACCTCAAGACTCTAGTTCCTCACATCCTGAAGCAGATATCATGTCTGTCAGACGGATCGCCCCTAAAAGTGTCTGGTCCTCTCTGCTTGCCATCCATTGCCTGACAATGACCAGCCCAGAAGCAAATGACTTGTCTGTAGCTTCTTGAAGTTTTTGAGATGACGTCCAGCATGTCTTTCACTCAAAGATGGCTGCTAAACAAGAAAATTGATAGTGAACCTGCACCATAATAGGAATAAGACAAAATAGTGTTATCCTTATTTTGCCACACTTTTTAAGTGTAGCCTAGCATGAGCATATGATTTTCTATTCACATGATAGAAATAACTCAGCCTTACAGTTATGCCGTTTGCCTCAGGAGACACCGAGAGCCTGACTGGCTATGCCTTTGTCAGCACCAGAGCCAGAAGTGTGAGGGGGCACAGTAATAAGATGCCTACCAGTGAAGAATCATGGACATGAATTTATGTTACTACTGTCTGCAGAAGTTGCCTGAATATCTGTGTCTAAGAAATCAAGGAAAGTAGAGAGAGGTATATCAGAGAAGGGTAGTTGTAAGTACTGTCAATCATGTCCTTTAAGTAAATCCAAAGAAAAATACCAGTCCTTGCTCTTTGGCATCTTTTCATGTGTCTGTTTGATCTATGGACACTGAATGGTGTTATTCCTAATTACCATAGGAGAGGAAAAGAATTGGAAAAGTTGTCTTTTGTCTCAATTAAAGGTGTCATATGTGCCAGTCTAACAGGTGATCAGTGTTAATGCACATTTAAGGGATGCTGCTATTATCAAGGCTATAGCAGCCTGTGAAAGGGCATGCACATGACTGAAATTCCTATTATGCTGTTCTTCAAGGCTTCTCTGATACCAGGGAACTCTTTTTCACCACCTCTAATCAATATTTCAAATTCTGATAATAAAATCAGTCCCTGGACTGAACAGCATGCTGAATGAGAGAAACCGCAGTGTCCTAGCACAGAGAAGAACAGCAGCGACAGAAACATGCTCTTCTTAATACTGTCTTCCTTTTTCTTTTATTAGTCCTATAGATTACCTCAAAAAAGCATGCTACTATGATCAAATCCAGTTCCTTCTCTCAGGATCCATTCTGTCTACTCTCATAAAAACACCTTTGTATTTCTTGATCGTAGAGCTCTATGGACTTCATCTGATATAAAAGCAATCAAGTGAATAGAGACAATATGGTGAAATGTAAATACTACGCTTAGTAACAGAGTCTGCTGTATTATTACCTTGAGTGCTGAGAGGAATGTGTTGCCATGTGCTGCCAAATACCTGGGTAAGCTGTCCTTGCTTGTGATATTTTGCTGCTCAGAAGCTTATCTGACAATTAGAAGTTTCCACTATTGTGTTTCTCTTCCTACGTTCTTTGAGTTACAGACGTGTCCCAGCCCCTTCCTGCTTCTGATGAAAGGTCTGGATATTTATATACATTCTGAATGCACGCCCAGCTGATTGTGGCAGTGTGCTTTTTTTTTTTTTTTTCCCCAGCAGAAATGCACATACTTATTTGCTCTACTGGTGGCTTTCCTTTGGAGTAACAGCATTTATTGAATCATGGGAGTTGCTGCTCTGTGAAGCTCTTGGTTGGCCATGCTGGGATACCACCCCCATAGGCCTCCCTCGGAAAGTCATCCTCCTGGCAGAGCCTGATGGGGTGAGGTGATGACCCTGCGAGAGATGTGTGGGACCCTGCACCTCTGGATGAGGATGAGAGGCTCAAACACCACAGAGCCTCACAGAGGTGGCCACTGTACTGTCAGGCAGAGGGAAGAACACAATTGTGAGAAGCAGCTACTTAGGAGAGTTGAGGAGAAAAAGCTGGATCACCTCTTGTTTTCTGTCTCTTACCAGTAGGACCAAAGATGTGATTTCTTGCAAAGAAAAAACGTGGTTGAGCTCAGGCACTCGTCTGTTAACAGCACGTGAACAGCAATCATGTCTCCTTCAGTCTCTCACAGACTTACACAAGCCACTGGAGGAGGAGAGGGTACAAGTGGGAGGCATATAGACAAGGGTGAGCAATGAGCTAGGAGAACACCAAACAACAATTTGTCCAATGAAAAGGATGGATATTTTTCACTTCTTATTTCTGATAGGTTTTTTTTTTGAACACCTACGGTTTTGCAGTCACTGGTTTTCATATTTTGTCTCCCTTGGGGTGGTAAGTGCTCCTGGGCAGGTTTAAATTACTTTCTACCAGTGAGGTCCCACCACCCCAGGGAGAGTCACATGAGACAGCATTATCAGGTTTTCCCAGGCACTAAATAGGAGCCTGGAACAATGCAAAGAGCTCTTGAGGAGGCAGTTAGGGAATGTCCGAATTTAGCTCACTTTTCCCACTGAGTTGCAATGCCATCTGGCATGTCTAAACCCACCACCTGCACTCTGCTGCAACCTCAGGAATTTTTACTGAGACACCCAAATAGCCTGCTGTTCACCACCTCCCCTTGACATCAAGGTTTGCTGAGCAGCCCCAAGGAGGAAGCATTGCAGTATTCTCTAGATGCCAGAGCTGAAGACAAGTACTTCCATGTGGGTGCTAGCGCTTTGAGACTTGCAGTTTTTATCTTGGTTGATGTCAACAAATCAAAATTGAAGACCTAACTTTATGTTTACACAATTCCTAGTGCCAAAAGGCTTCCCTGAGTCACATCCTCGTATGCTTCCATTGTGCAATTCCTATACATCAGTAAGTGAGCGTGATCATTGGCATCCAAGGTACCTAAGTATACTCAAACCACCTTTCATCTTACTGAAAAGTACATTTGACACACTGCTATTAACAACTGTATACCCCTGTATTGTCCTTTCTCCTTTGTCTCTTCAAGAGGTGATGCGAATATTGAAATTAAAAATGAACAGATACCATGTAGTTTCTGTAATCCTTCTACCAAAATGCCAGTCTTGGAGATCTAAATAAGAAGTCAGCCTGGGAGGCATTTCAGCATGGATCTTACAAGATGTCTGCAGCTGTTTTAATGAGGTTGATATTTTAAATAACCATTTGGAAAAAAAGAAACAGTGGATGCTATCATCTTCTTTATATAGCTCTTGCTCATTGTAAAATTTCTGAAATAAAAACATTCTTGTCAGAAAGCTGTTACGAGGTCTTTATGAGGACTCTAACAGTGTTTCTTCCATTAAAGAGGGGATAAGGATGAACCTGTCATGGATTCTTCTGAGACAATATAATGAGAGCTACTAAAATGTTCTGGTTCTTGGAAGGTTACCAGGTTCCCAGTTACTATGTCTGGTTAATTTCTGTTTAATCCTTATATTTTATTTTAGTCCTAATATAATCCTTATATTTTGTGTAAAAGATGAGAGAGTATATCGCAGTACTAAGCTGGATATAAGCTACATTTCCTTCCTGCTTTGCCTATGTTTATCTTTTAAAGACATACTTACCAAAGTAGAGTCCCTGCTTAGCATGAAGTGATTTACTGTCTGCTCTATGACATTGAAACGACAATTTTAAGAGTTTAAAGCCATTTAATAACCAGTCTACTGCTTTTGTGAGACCCACCCTCTAGAGATTGCAGATAGCCCCTAGACAGAGCTGAAGTCCACAAGGTGATAGGACAACACTGCACTAAAATGCCGCTTGACAGATGAGCACATACACAGCAACTGCCCATACTTACGTCCTGAGCTTTTCCAGCCCTGATTTAAGATACACAGTTCAAATACCTCCTGGGCATGCCGATTTGGTTGTTCAGCTGACACATAGGGTGGGATTCAGCTCCAAAGCTTGGAGACTGAAGTGGAGGTGCCTTATCACGTCTTACAGGTGTCCCTGGTGCCTCTGGGGAGATGCAAGGGATGAGGTAGGTGTCCTCAGCTGCATCATTCAAGGGTCAGCAGCATCCTCATCCTTTGCCACTTCTGTTTCAAAAGGACATAAATCCTTGCCTCACCTCCAGTCCATGGAGTACCCCTGCACACCTTTGAGTGGGCACCATGCTGAACCCCTCAGTAACACACCCAGGGGATGCAGGAGGGCTCTTCAGCTGCCAGGGCATAGGGACCTGATTCACTTGCTCCCACATAGATGTCCAGTGATGTTTGGGCTGCCTTAGAATGCTTGAAATGCCCTTAGTTGGCTCTCAGGCATTGCACAGGGCCAGGAGGATGACCCAACAAGTTTGGTCGAACAGTTAAGCGAGGCAGGATACTCAGCGGACCTTGCACAGTGCTCGCTGCCTGCATCTGGATAGTTGAACAGAGGCTGGGTGTGAACTGAAGAGTTTGGCAGCCTCCGGCTGACTTCAGGGCTTGTAAGAGGACCTGAAATACCAGACAGGTGATGAAATTCTGATGTCAAAATGAGTCCAATATAAAGTCATCTGCTATACCCCACTGCTAGTACTGGGGTGAAATTCAAAGCTGACAGGCAGAAGATAGTATGAAATAATGCAACTGGGAAGGCAGGTTGGTTGATGGACGTTTGCATTTTGGCAAGACAGATTTCCTTTTGTTTCAGCTCTGAAAGTAACCCAAGTTGTACATTTCCTTCACCTATCCTTTCCCTTATATATCTGCACATGAAGTGTGATTATCCATACTCTCTGACTAGTGTAAATGACAGACAGCTCCAGGGAAAACAGTGAAGTTATGTTACTATAAAATAGTGTGAGAGAAAAAAAAGAAAAAAGAAAAAGGATCTGCGGTATATACTCTTTTAATGCTCTTTTATCAGGACTTTTAGATATAGCTGGAAAAGCAAGAGGTAGTTGCTTTAAAGACCTGCAGTAATTTAAAGTTCTATACCTAAGAGATTTGATTCCGGTTTAAACTTAAAGTGTTCTGTAATTAGGGTGAATTACTGAGGTTTCAACTAAGGGACAATTGAATATAGAGAAAAAATTCTTCCTGCTACCATTTGAATTGAACCAGAGGCAAAAGTGCTGCTTTTTAAAGTGCATAGATTGATCTATAGCTTTCAGTCAGGCAAACTCCTGGGAAAATGAGTACCTTCCTCTCTGATGTACAGTGGAATTCATCCAAAGGACAAGATCCCTAAGCTGATACAAATCAGCATAAAGCCTCTGAATATCACCACCTCCAGATCTAAGCCACAGCATCATATCTATAAATACTGTTGTGAAGGAGCTTTTAGATATTCTGACTCCTTTGATACAGTCATAGTTTAAGGTTATTAATTCATTAGGATGACACCAATTAATGTAACATTTTACAGTAATCTCTTTTTTTTCTGAAAGAAATCAGTCTTATCTGGTAGGAGTAAGAGACACTTTACTCACTGTTGAAATGCAACTTATCTGTCGAACTCAGTGCAGCCACTGAATGCTTAATCTGTGGATTCTGAAGTGAGGAGTGATGCCTTCTTCAGTTGCATGTACACGAGCATGGAAGGTCTAGGGGGGCAGATGATGAATTACCCAAACTACAGTTAGACTATGACACATTCCAATATCCTTCCCCACCGCTGTGAAAGGTGATAGATGTTAAAATGACCACTAATCTCAAGAAAATCTGTTATGGCTGATTTATGGGTTCGAATTCTCCCAGAATTCAAAATTTTTCTTGCCAACATTACAGCAAGGCGAATCAGACATGCTCTGTTATAGCCTGGGCTCTTGACATCATCTGTAATACTTACAAGGTGTTTCAGAAGGAAACTAGGATACATTAGCAACCAAATGGTCATGTTTTTAATCAAAGTGTAACTGCACTTTTGAGCTAAGAACGTGAGATTGAGTCTTTCCCCTTAGGATTTTACTAAAAAATTGTCAAAAGCACAGCCTATAAAGTGCAATCCCTTTCCATTTAAATATCTGATTTGAAGCAGTTTTAATAAGACTAGAGATAGAATTGTTTGAGGTACAAGTTTATCCTTTATTAATTTATTTTTCTTTGTAGCCACTTCCAATTAAAAAATAATTCTAATTGTCTTCCTACTTTATTACAGAAAACTATGTCACATAATAGAATGAGGTATATTAAAAGAGCTTGCCTCTACGTTTCTGTGGGCATCTTCAGAGAGTATTGAATATTTAAAAGATCTTATAAATAGAAGCAGGATCCATATGGCAAGATAATAAATATTCATAAAAGTATGGATAGTCTGATTCTCTAACTCATTTTTACGATTGCGGTGCTCTAGGAAACAAATATATGCTCCTCAATTCAAGTGCCGGATAAAACATTGATCTACCTGCCAGTTCAATCTAAGCATCTTGCATAAGAATTTTTTTTCTCATTGAATCTCATGAACAGCAATGCCTTTTAGCCTTTTCCTTTTTGAATGTTAAGCTGTAAAGTTTTAGATTCCTGGGTTGGACGTGACCGTATGTGTAATGTACAACTTGAAGGGGTGTTCTTTGCAGATTACTTGAAGTGTGTACTGCATAAAAAATGTATAAATTTTACACAACTGACAGGAAAAAGAAACTCTCTGTTGAGCATCAGGTGGGCCATGTGAAGTTAATAATTTCTTACTCAGTTCATTTCCCAGTGGAAACATGTCTACTATACATAAACTCCAGCTTGGCATTAATTGCCACGCTTGTTTAAAATCTCAGTTCCACAAATAGATACTTCCTTTAAATATGCACTCAAGTTTCCATTAAGGCAGCTCACAAACTGGGCCAGGGAGGCTCCTGTGGGGTGGTAGGCTGCCTCTGCAAAAGCAGGCTTGTAGATTAAACCTCACCAGGAGAAAAGCAACCTCCTTCAGATGAGACATCCATAGGTGCCCCATGAGCGGAAAGAGTTCGGAGGATGCTCTTCAAGCATAGACTGGCTGCTGCTCCACCACCTGCACACACTCTGATGTCTCAGATTGAAGAACAGTAATTAAGCACTTGCTATTTTTAATAGATTTGCTTCTGGAAAGTCCATCAAAAATTAGTACTGGAGCCCACAGTTTTAACTCGGCAGAAACTGAGGTGTGGGGAAAGGCTGACTACTCATCTCAAACAGGCTTTCCTTATAAGGGCTCAAATGACAGCAAAGGAGAAAGACAAGTCATAATTGCTATCCTACAACAGGGTCCTGGGACAGTGCTTTGGAATCATCCTCTCCTCTCCTTAAACTTGTCCTCATCTCATATTTTATGTACTTTACTCATTTTCCACTGCTTTCCACCCTGCATTTGGCAAATTCGTTAGGCTATCTAATTCTGACTGGCTGTTAGTGCCATTCATTTATGTTCACGTCACATTTGTAGCCAATTTAATTGTTTTACGAACATGTTTTTGTTGTTATTACAACCTAATGTTGCTTTTGATTATTAGTGAGAAAATAGGAGTTTTAATGTTAATAGATTATTTTGTCTTTTCTAATGGAAAACCACAGTACAACTGCTTCTGAGTAACAACTTGCTATTACATACATTTCATGCTCATAATTATTTTTCTGATAATAGGCAAATATCTTCAGAATAAATTTTCATTATATACAGTTTGGCAACAGTATTGAGCCCTGAGGATGCACAGCCCTCTATTATTAACCTTTAAGGACTAGGGAATAATTATGGTTAACTTTTGTTGGAATTCAATTTTTGTTAACTGGATGCTTTTTAATACGTTCTCAGTCAGACCAAGATATAATATTAAGATGGATTTCCAACACATTATGTAATTGAAATAGGTGTGAAAAATGAATTAGGGAATGTTGCCATAAAGACATTTTGGTTATTACATGCACATTCTGAAGTGATACAGTTAAACTACTTTTCAGTTGAAAAGATATTTGGAAGATGAATAAGCAGCCTGTTTGAAAAGAAATTACATTCCAGGTATCACTTGCCCCTTTTTGGGAAATGTTGTCACTGGCATCAGCTAATTTTCTACCTTTCTTCCCACTGCCGTGGGTGACAGTGTTAAAATTAATTGGGATATAACATTTGTATGCACTGCTTCTGACGTGGCTCCTTTCATTTTCAAACTGAAGGAAAGCTATATGCTTTGATTATACCACTGGAAGATGACACTCATTTTCTCTTCCCTTTCTTTCCCCATTCTTTTCAACATAAGGTATATATTGTCAGGGAAATCAAACCTTCCAGTCCCCTTCTGGCCATTTTCCAAATATGTGAGGGAAAAAAAGTCACCCTTCTAGAAAAGAGAGAGGTGAATATATATGTGCATTCATATTTCTACCCTTAAGAGCAAAATTTCTACAGAATTCCCGTAATTTCCCTTTTTGCTTGTTAAAGTCTTTACCTCGCTTCTGTGTGGGTGAATAACACCTTATTTTGAGCCAGTCTATTACAAGTGAGTAGAAAGACTTGGCAGATACCCAGTAAGGGCCCTTGTCCTTTTCTCATTAGCTTCCCTGCAGGGGAGTGGCTCTCAACAGCAAGCTAAGGCTACTGATAGATGGCAGGAAAAGGGCAGAAATGTTTTAGTGTCTTTTTTTTCCTTCACTCTTCACCAGGAAACGTGTCAGTAACTGGCTTCACACCAACATCAAAGGGACAAGAACTCAGGTTAGAATACAAAAGGAAAAGTTTAGGAAAGACAGTGTAGCCGCATTTTCTTTTTGGCCCAGATGAGCCTGATGAATACTGCTGTAAGATATTTAAAGACCGGGCTGAAATAATTTCAGAACAATCAGAGGTTGTCTTTGAGAACACCTGCTGAGGACAGGTGACATTCCAGAAGGTGGAAGATGAATGCTTATAGCTCCATCTCCCAACAGCAGACACAGAAAGTGGTGTGAGGTTAGAAGATACTGTGTTCAACTTCAGAGCCAGGAAAACTGTTGGAGTGAACTACTCAACAGAAAACTGCAAATGCTGGCAAAATAACAAGAGTTTAAGAAAGAACAAAGATGAATTGCTAAATAATATGTCAAACTATTCATTTTTTTATTTCATAGTACAACAAGTCTAAAGAAAAGTGAAGAATCAGTATGTGATATCAGTAGATTTTGGTGAGATTTACTTGACTTGCTTGCAAGCTAACTAAGAAACACAGTCCAGATGAAGCTAATATAAGAGGGTTCAAAGCTATTTGTATAAATATACTTAGGGAATACATATGAACAAGTCACCATGGTACTAAACAGATGTATGGGGCAGGGCTTTCCAGAGTTCTCATGAACTGTTCAGTGTTCTCACTAATTACGTAGACGAAGAAAACATTAATGATAAAATAGAAAATGCTCTTAAGCTTTAAGGGTACTCTAAACAGATCTTATATTGAAGAACAGGATTAGAATTCAAAATATGGTTGATCAGTTGGAGTTATTGACCCAAAATACCAGGTGAAATCCAACTCTGACTTTTGCAGGAATAATCAGCTGTGCAAAAAATGGGTTGGAGAAAGGCACCCTGCAGAAGAGGAGCTGCTGCTTCTAGTAAATCAGAAGCTGAATACGAGCTGACAGTGCTATGCACATGCTCAAAAGGTACGGTTTCTCGTGGACAATATATGTGAGCATACAGTGTGCAAAGCACACAGAAGTAATCCTGTAACTCTGGTTGATACTAGGTAGACAACAGCCAAAACAGCTTCAGATAAGACATAACTGAGAGAAAAGCAACAAATACAAACTCAGGTTGACAGCTTAGGATCTCTGAGGGCAAATAGAAAGGGAGGTTGTAAGTGGTAACTAGGCTGAAGGGAGACTCCAAGTCAGTCTTTTATTATGGAAGAGCTGCTGCAGAAAGGAATGCAGTGAACTGATGTCCATATTTCACACTGATGGAACAAAAAGTCATGAGGTTAAAGCACAGAATGAGGGATTTTCTTTACACTACAGGAAAAGCCAATTTACAGAAAGGAAATTGATCTAGAACAGATTTCCTGGAAAGGTGTGAGGTGTGCCTCATTGAAAGTTTCTGAGACAACGTTAGATATACCTTTGTCAAAACTAACATTCACTTTGAGACCTGTTTTTGCAATATTTTGTAACACTGGAACATTCATTATGCAAAAATAAATAAATAAAAAAATAAATAGCCACAGGGCAACAGTCGAACTTCTGCTCAGATTCAGATTTTGACTGCTCACCTCACTTTCACTGGGACTCACCCTTGCTTTCACTTGCTACCCAGACTGTTAAAGGCATGACAATAAACCAAAATGTAACTTATTAATTAGCTGGACAGCATTTTGAGTTGACATAATAAAAGTGGAAATTGACATGTGTAATGGGAATTCATGAAATAGGCTAGCTTAATGAGACATAGATTGTTGTGGGAATCTTGTGAAGGTTTTCTCTTTCCTGTAGTCACTACAATTTTGCAATGTATATTATTGCCTCTATTCATATACTTTGGTTTTTTTTCTTAAAATGGTTGAAGTTTTATGCTCAGTGAATTTTATGAAGGCCCTAAGTAAGAAAGAATGTGGCTACATCACTACTGCAAACTTGCATCTCAATTCCTCACAAAGAAAACCGGGAAGAAGGCATCTTTTTACAGTGCCAGAAGTACTATGAGGGTAAGAATCACCTAGCGACGCTGACACGTCCATGCAGCTTTATGGCAAGTTCATAACATTGTACGTAGCAATGCATAGTCACTGCAACAGCAGAATAACAGACCAAGCAGTTCTACAAGGCTTTTGAATTGCTGTTTTAGATGAACTCACATGTATAAGAAAAGAGATACAAGTGGCAGAGCTCTTTCACTTACTCTTGTCCATACTTTGTGCTCCACTTTTCCTGCTTTAATTATGCAGCATCATGCATTATACAATGCTCCTCAACACGTGGGGTCAGCCTATAAATGGAGAGCATTAATTTGGTGTGTCAGATAATGGGCATCTCCTCCTGCAGAGTGGTGGCTTCAGAAATGGTCTCATCAGAAGCATAGTTGGACGTGTAAAGCATTTGTTATGAGGCAGTAATGATGGTGTCTCTATTTTCTCGCTGTTCTGTGTGAATGCATGTAAAGGTGAAGCCTCACTTTCCAGTGAGAATCTTTAGTGCACTCGGACATTTATATAAAAGTTTAAAAATTCAGCTACCACAGCTAAGCTCAAACAGTAAATACCTGGATACAAGTAAAATATATTAAATAATGAGTAAGTACAACTCATATAGTTTACCATACCAAAATGGTTTTATTTACAATCCAATTTCAAGATAAGGGAAAAATGTGCTTGTGAATGTGTATTTGCAGTGGTGGTATGGAATAGGGTGGCCTAACATAAAATGTATTTTTGTGCAAGGGAAATATCAATGCTTTCAATGAAACTGAACACAGCAGCTTAACTCTGACATTTTCATGCGATCACTGATGTTTTCTGCTAAGCTCAGCAGTTAGGTAAAAATGTGAAAGCTTGGCATGAACCAAGAAAATTTTCTTAGAGGTCAAGTACGTAGTTTTTTTTTTCTGAGATATAAATATCTCTGGTGTTTCAGCACCTTACCTAGTAGATGTCAATGTCATATCATTATTCTCTGTATTTATCTGTCAGTCTTAAATCAACAGACTCGACTGAAAAAAAAATTTGAAAAATAGAAATTTTACATCTATGGGAAAGATTAAATATGTGATAAAATCCCCAAGCAACATGAGATCTACTTTTTATCGGAAAAATCTCATCTTCTGCATCCATGTTTTTTTTTTTCACTCAAGTCCTCTCATAGAAGACTGGCATGCATACACACTACTGAAAGTTATTTCTTGGGGTGTGTGCCATAGCTGTGCATAGATTAATTTGTTTTAGCAGGCTGAAAATAGAATCGACCATGAAAAAAGAACAGCCAAAGCCATCTAATAAATTGAGCAAGACTTACTCTTGGTTCCTCCACTTAGTTTGATAACAGATGTGCATTATGCACTGTCACTGCAGAAAAATGAGAGACTTTGTTTTGTAATGGATTATTGAATAGACTTGCAATGACTGTAAGGAAATAAATTAAAAAGTAGATCAAACATTTTTCAATTAGAGTTATGTGCTCTACACAACAATTTTGTATATATAGGGAAGAAATTGAGACTGCTGCACAGGAAGAGCTTTTTACAGCATTTAGTCCAGGGCAGCCTCTTGGGTGCTTTGGTTGCAGCTGAGCCAGTTCACTAGCTGTATGAAATATATGTCTAAAAAATACAGGAGGCCAGTAGGTTTTCTGATAATCCTTTCACATGGAAACTGTTAGTCAAATTCATCCTGCATGTAAGTTCATCAAGCCAGTGTGCTTAACCCTATGGATAATTTTCCCCCTGGGCACTAATGGCAAGGTGGCAGTCCTTCAGAGACCGTTGTCACAGCTGCACTGAGGAGGGGAGGAAAACTCTTTGCCCTCACAGACATGCTGCTGTCCAAAGGATGGGAACAAATGAAGCATAAAAGCCAGTTTAGGTCCTTCTACTAGCTACTGAGTCTCTCTTTTAAAAACATCGGTCAATCAGACTGACATTTCCACTTAACCTGGTGAAACTGAACGGATTTTCTCCTCATTGACATTTAAGCAGGGACATCATGTGTGCACTCTTCTGTAGCTGTGGCACGGCTGTCATATAAGTCTTTGAAAGTCTGAAATCCCTGTCTGTTTCCAAATTATTTCTATTTCCAGACAGTGGGATTGGTGAAGGAAGCCCTCGTAGTCCATTCTGGCACATCTGTAGCTCCTGATGTAGGATGCCAATAAACAGGCTTATTGCAGGCTAGAAGCCAGCTGCTAGCAGGCTCTGGGTCAGCACCAAGCTTGGAAAGAAGAGAGTGTTGCTGACATGCTTCCTGAATGATTTAGAGAATGTCAGCTTGGGAGTCTAACACCTATGTTGTCAAAGTAGAAAAACAAGACATCAGTTGGGCTAAAAATACTAACTTCTTTAAGGTTAGTATTTTGATTTTAACTCTAGACTACACAGAAAAAGAAAATCCCACCAAACCCAGTGAGATATAAGAGAAGACTCTCTAAATACTTTACATTATTAAGACAAGTATTTTTTCTGTGTGAAAAAGAAGACTCTGTTTCTCTGATGTTTTATATTCCTAAAGGATCACCACTCCTAATCTCTGTTTTTCCCATAGACACAGGCAATATGCTGACTGAATTAGAACAGGACAGAATAGAATAGAACAGAATAGAACTATTGCACTTGCAATGACCTACAGTGATGATCTAGTCCACCTGCCTGACCAGTTCAGGGCTGACCAATAGTTAAAGCTTATTATTGAGGGCATTGTCCAAATGCTTTTTAAACACTGACAGGCTTGAGGCATCGATTACCTCTCTAGGAAGCCTGTCCCAGGGCTTCTTAATGTCCAGTCTGAATCTTCTCTGAAGCAACTTTGAGCCATTCCCACATGCCCTGTCACTAGATCCCAGGGAGAAGAGCTCAACATCTCCCTCCACTTATTCCTCACAAAGCTCAGAGAGCAATGAAGTTGCCCCTCAGCCTCCTTTCCTTCAAACTAGACAAACCTAGAGTCCCCAGCTGCTCCTCATAGGACATTCCTTCTAACTCTTTCATCAGCTTTGTTGCACTCCTCTGGATGTATTCAAGGATCTTAGCAACCTTCTTAATTTTTTCTGTCATTTGTTCTAACTACAACTATATAAACAACTATTTTTGGGTTTGAGTTTGTTCTGGTTTTAGGGGTTTGTTTATTTTTTTTTATTTCCTGCTCGGTTAGAATTCGTGGGAACAGATCAAGCTTTTCTGAGCAAACTATTTCAGCAATGGTAATTGAAAAGAAGAGTTAAAGTCACAGTATTTGTGTTGGCCAATATGTATTCTTAACATTTTTTGTTCTTTTTACATCTTTTGAACTATTTTAACTTACTAAAGCTGAAACTCAATTTAGGCTGAAAAATGAAAATGTTTCCTTTTGAAAATTCTAAAGAAAGTGTTTGGGTACATATAATCCTTATTTAAGGGGTTTTGTTTGCAGGGGAGAAAGACTGAGTTTATAGAAATGATTTCCCGCAAGATCTGGCCAGCCTCAATCTACATAATTGCATAAAAGTGAAAAAAGTTTTGTGTGAAACGTGATGAACTCATGCAATCATCTTATGCCTGGAAGGAGCACCACATGCAACAAGAAAAGTAAGGTGATAAACGTCCATAAGATCTCCCAAATATAAGCATGCGGTGACCTCACTTCTTCTCACTTCAAACCCATGTTATAGTTTAAAACCAGTTTAAAGTAATTGATGTCCTATATAACATAAACACAATGAAATTCCTCAAAAGGAAATAATTTTTGAAGAGATTTGAAAGAATATGTAATTTTAGATTAATAAATATATTCCCCCTCCAACTATTATTACAATATAATACTGAGCTATAGCTGAAGTCTCGATAGTTATTTCTAAGTTTTAAAAGCACCCAAAAGATGTGCTGGAACTGAAGGGGCTTCATTGTCCCAGTCTCTGAGTATCATAAGGAAAAAGCCTATCAGCCAAGTAAGTAGACTAAAAAAGTCAAATCTGTGTCCTTCCCTCCTTTTCTCCTCAGCCACAGGTAATGCAGGGTCATCCAGAGTCTGCTCAAAATAGTCACTGCTGAAATTTTTGTTACATGAAGTATAGAACTAGTAAGTAATGAACCTTCAGTAATTACTTTATGGTTATGGCTGAAAAGTTCCTGTATCGCTTTTTCTTAACAACTTCAAACTTAATTGCTGTAAAAGGAATCTTTGAAGAACGACTAACAGAATTATGCCATTTTTGAAGCACTTATCTGTTCCTGTGACCTGGCTAGATTACAATTCTTGTTGATTTAATGAAGAATTGCATTAGTGGAAAATTTTTATACAGTTAAAATTAAAGTTGCCACCAAACCCAGTCCAGGAACAGAAAACCTCAGCTCTCACATGACATTCCTACCTAAAGCAGGGCTTTGACAGAGCACCTGACAGGACTGCTGTTGTGCCATCATTTTGAGGAGTCCCAACTGGGCATCCAGGGCAGCAGGACAGAGAACTGAAGTGTATCCCACTATTGGATTTTCTCCATCCTCGCCCACAGAGGGGGAAGGCTGGGCAGTAAATAGTTGTTCTCTTTAAATGTATGTGTTCTCGTTGCCGGGAGAAAGGTCAAGGCAGTGCAGTGCCACATGCCAGTACCCAGCCAGACTGAAAGTAGCTGGGATCCTGCAAGAAGCCCTCCTTGCATGGTGTTTTCCTTGTGTTAACCTGCCAATTTTCAGACCATGAAGACATTGTGATTAAGCCATTGCTGTTCTGCTCTTAGCCAAATTAGGTCATGCAAAGCTGATTGAGATATCTCTGTGTGGTATGAGACTGTGCTCTGTCAACATGAGCTGTAAGACTAAGGAGTGGTCACCTTTCCCAGCAGGAAGAACTAGCACCTATTCATTCTTGCCCGGCTTAAAGCTGCTGTGTTGCAGCTCCAGCTACTAAGTCACAAGTCTCACAATATTATGACATCTGGTTTGGTTCTTCAAGTCCAATTCTTAAATTAGGCACTTCTTTTATTTTTTTTGGAAGGGTAAGGTTTTCCTCTCTTATGACTAAGGAGAAAAGTTTCAAAAAATGACTTAAGAGAAAATCCTTGGCTCAAAACCATCCAAAAATCCAGCTGAGCCTGTGGTTTCTGAACACGGAGGAAGTGTCAGCACTGCTTGTCTGAAAAATACAGTTCCTTTGCTCATTTTTTCAGCCTTTGCTCTGTCACAGCAAAGGGACACTGTCTCTCATTGAGCATCGTGTGTACACACCTACGACGATCTCAAAATACACACTAATTTGGGGTGCTTGAGAAGAAAGTCCAGGTCAAAATGAAGTGACTTATTTCAATTCTGCACACACAGGACCTCGGCAGGTTTGAACAACAGCCAGTTCTGCCCTAATTAGAATTCAAAATCAGTGTTTAAATCAGACTGGAAAATCTGTTGCTTTCTACCCTGGACATAGCTGCAGTGTGATCGATGGTGTGTTACCAGACTTTTTTAGCATGACAGCCAGGGTGCACACTGTTTTTGTGTTGAGCTGGTCCACCCCCCCAGTTCACAGAGGGTTCCCCACCATGGATCCACTGGCACAGCAGGAACCTTCAAGGCTCTTTTCCCTGCATGCTGCCGCAAACTCAAACACCACCAAATTCATAACCCACACAGGCTGCAGAGACACTGAGAACATCCTCTCTGGTGTGACACCCTCACTCCCTTCCAGTTTTCAAGGGGGAAAGCTCTCATTTTCATGTCCTTTCCCAAAAGCCCAACAGGCACAGCATATGGCTTTATTGTGACTTCCAGCATTTCCTAAAGTCTTCTACTTTTTCTAAATTAAATTGATTTAACAAACTTACCTGTCCGTTGTCCTAAGCATATGAAGTATCTTTTAGTGATGGAAGGGAGCCTTTCACCGCAAACATTTTACAGCAAATCCCAAAGTTTCTGTTTGAATTATATTTATGTGAACATAATGCCAATATATTTATAGGATTCTCCTATTCACAGTTAAATCAATGAAATATTTCCCTGAGTCTTAGTTTTGCATCTGGCTATCTTTGTTAACTCCTCTAGACTCCTATCTCATTTACAGTGGTAAAAGGGAAAAAGAAAAAATAAGCAAATAAAAACTATATTAGATTCCTTCTACTGGCATTTATATATTGGATTGCAAAGCCTTTGAAATTTGAGAGATTATAAAAATCTAAATAATGCCAGAACAATTAATCTACACAGATTAAAAAGAAATTTCACACATTTTGTTGCACCCTCTTAGATTTCACACTGTTTGTAAACCAGAGTAGGATATGTGTTTAGAAAACTGAAACATGTAAATAATCATAGAATCATAGACAAAATATTTTTCAAGTTTACAGTTTTTCAAGTTTGCTCTTCAGGTGAAGAACTCTGCACTTCCATGTGAAGGGTGTTATGACCTCTGGGAGTCCATGCTAAAGCGTGAAGTTTCAGACCAAGGGGGAAATCACAGCAGGATCTAGTAATGGGAAAAGCTGAAGATATTCATTATATTGTACTAATAAAGTAACCTATGAAAGGCCTCAGAGAAAGTACCTGTGAGAGACAAAAGAAGAGACATCTATCAGTTGTTCTTATCTGATTCTGATCAGCAAATGCTGCTGTCTCCCCTTGGTGGTATCTACTCTTGGCTGAATGACTCATTCATTAGTGCCTCCACGCAGTTTCTTTTGTCTTCTGCTTACTAGATGCAAGGTTCAGTTTCCTGTTCATGCAGAATTTCTTGACTTAGAGCTGGTGTTTGAAATATAGATTAAAACAACTGATGTTGTTTTAAGGAAAAAGGTCAGGTTTGCCACAAATGGGAGTGAAAGAACGCATGTAGATCATTATTGCCTCCATAGAAAGTTGCTGTGTAAAAAAGTATCTAAATCTATATACATATCCTTATATATGTATATCACAGTTTGAGGCTAAGGAATGCCTCTGCATCTTTCTGCCTACCTCTCCATAAAATTCGTACTAGAGAAGAAATTCCATGATGCGTGAACAAAGAAAAAAATAAATGAAGGAATGTGTGTATTTGTGTGTAGTCTTAGAATTTTCATCAATGACAGTTTAAAATTGAGCTTATCTGTTTCTACGGAGAAACAACATAGTAGACCCTCCTGGACACGTTCCTGTGTGACCTACTCTACGTGATCCTGCTTTGGCAGGGGTGCTGGACTAGATGACATTTCATGGTCCCTTCCAACCCCTGACATTCTGTGATTCTGTGATTCTATGTGACCCTGCACATGCCCAGCTCATGTGATGCTGCAACACTCTGCAAATAAGCAAATATTTTTTATCTGAGCCAGTCTTCTGCCATGTGCAGTTCCTGTTGTCACCTCATCCATACTGGAGGAGAGGGATCCAAGAGGACCTTGGCTTCTGCTTTGTCTCTGAGAAGTTTGGCAGGAATTTAGTGCCACAAGCTAAAAAGCTGCAGAAAGGGCACAGTCCAATAGCAAATGCAAGAGAAGGGTGCTGAGCAGCAAAAGCATTAATCTCAATTAGTATTGGACATACAGCTACAAACAAGGTGCTCTAAACATTCCATTATATAATTCATTTTAAAATCCTCAGTTTCATTGAATAGAATCAAATATTGATGTTGCCAGTGCAGGTGTAGGAGAGGACTGACCAACGTGGAGACATTTGATTCATCTGTGAACGAGATTTGCTGGACTTAAAGATAATTTGCAGAAATGGGGCTATTCTAGCACACCGGCAGCTGAGAGTGAGAGAGGAACTAGGAACCCACACAGCCCTTGTCTCTGCACTCTTGAAAGAGCTGTGAAAAACTGAACCAGAGTTGCAGAATGAGCCACAGGCTGTGCCCCCTGTTGGGAAGACCTGCCTCCGTATGTTTCTAGTATGCCAGGATGCCCAGCATTGCCAGGTCTCCCACTACATAGAATGGGCTACATTTACCCTCGGAGAGAAAGCTGGATGCTGTCAGGGCTCTGATTGCTTTAGGGCAGGTAGAAGTCATATACTCAGACCTGCAAATCTTTGCAAATATAATGTCTGCTGTGCTGTAAAGTTGAGGGGCTGCATTAGGTATTATTGTTTAAGATGATACTATCACAAATTTCACTGCATTTGTGTCAGCCTATTCATAGCAGAGCTTTATCTGTCTTCCATCATCTCTGAGTCTGGGCTCAGCTAGCAGTATCAAGAAGAATTTTTCTGGGGAACATAACAATCATTCTCATATCTCTTCCTCCTCCGTGTGCTTTGCAGGGCCCACTGCCCTCTTCCTCCCAGCCTGTTCTAAACCATTTCTTACTGCTCCTCTCCTTGCTCTACCTCACCCAGCTTGGGTCACCGCAGCCTGAGGTGACCTGAGTGGGACTGACTGAGCTCCATTTGCTGCACACCTCATGTTACAGAAGCTTCCTCATGCATGATTTAAATTGTAGTCAGAACAACCTCTTTAAAATCAAGCATATATTGATGTGATAATAGTATTTCACTGCTTACATGACAATCAGACTGCTGCTGATAGAATTGGAGAATTCTGGAAAACCCCAGATTGGCAGGTCAGGCCTTCTTCTTGGAGAAATGAATGGAAGATGCTGCAAGGAGAATAAATGAACATGCACCATTGACACCTTAGATGCTGCTTCTCAGGGGATATGCTTCAGAAGTGGAAATGCCAAACATGTCTCTGCCACAGCAGGTGAAAGAAAATATACAGCAGATCACGGAGAACTATCGGCACTGATTGCAGTAGGGGCCAAAGGCTCTGGTAATTAAATATGGCCTTGGGTACATAGTTTTATTCAAGTGAACAGACCTTGCTCGAATCTTAATCATAACACCTTGTCCTAGCCTTGTCCGGCTAATTGGTCTGTTTGTAGACTTTTCAATGAGATGGGTGCCACACATCGATCTTCCGAGTTAATTTTTAAGAAAGCCACAAAAATGCAAAACCTAATCAGAGTCCAGGCTGGCTAAACTAAACCTACACAGTAAGACACCAGTATCATTAAACATGTCTTTCTTATCCAGACAGAGCATGGGACAGATGTGTTCCATTTATTTGTTGCACCCTTGACAGAAAATCATCAATTTTATTAGTAGTGGTTTATAAGATTAAGGAGGAAGATAGGCCTTGATTGAAAGCTAGGTAAATGTCAAGTCCACACAAAGGATGTGAAATTGTACCATGGCTTTAAAATTAATTTCTCTGCAGCTAGATTTAATATTTTTGAAGTATATTTTTTTGCAAGGAATTGGTAATTTGCGTTATAGAGCAGAACCAAGTTTAACTGTAAAATGACAGAAAATATCTGAAGAAGCATTTTTCTTCTTTGTATATTTTTCAGCTTTGTCACTTTTTAAATTGAAAATGAACAGGACCAGAATCTCCACAAGATGTTTTGCTTGGTCGTGAAGAAAACTGATATTCCATTGTTTCTTTCTGTACATTTTCCTCCTAACTGTGACACAGAAAGTAAATGTTGTAAGATACATGGGACCGGTGTCCACACTTCATCATGAGGAGGACTAAAGCTTTGAAAAGCATCTTCTTGCTTGGTTAGGGGAAGGGAAGTGTCAACAATCTAGCGCAGAAATCGAGCAGAATCAGAATTCTTCATCCCTGCAGTTTTGCCGTCTATCTGGCGCCACTGCACTGCTAAGGAGCTGCAGCATGGCAATGTGCTGTATTTTGGGATCATCCATCCCATTAGTGCTTCCCAACTACTTATTGATGGTCAGCTGGGCTGTGATCAGGCTGGATGAATGCAGAGTGGGGAAAAGAGGCATGATGACTCCTTGTGTGATGCAGAAAGTCTGTGCTGCCCTAGATGGTGCTTAACAATCGATACCAATGTCCCTTTCAACAGTGTGGCAACTTTACATTTACCAGACATGTATGGGTGCTGGCCACAATTTCTGGATGAGAAAAAATATTGGCTTGGATTTCTGTGAAGGTGGGTTAAGCAACTGCATTTTTTTCAAACAATCAAGGTGGGTTGAAAATAAGTTTAGGAGCCTTTACAGTAGCTCTGCTGATGGATAGTAATCATTAAAATACACTCTTGGCAGGTGATCATATGCCAAAGCACCTATTGCATTTGACAGGTAAATTACACCATTACTTGTCAGTACTCCACTCCATGGCTAGTCAATGACTTTTACACTATAGTTAGAGCTATTTACAGTATTAAGTTCCAAGGTCTCCATTATCAAGCTACAAGGAATTTGCTGCTAGCTCAGACTGTTTTTGACAGCTTATAAGATAAGATATTGTAAAGCAAGACCAATAAAGTTTTGTTCCACAGGCAGCTGTGGTGCTGACCAGCAGCTTTCTGAAGTGGTCAGAGTCATGGCTGACCTGAAACACCAATGACTGCTTGGGGTGTCTAGCTCTCAGGGACCTGAGCCCAAGCAATCAAACCTGGAGGAGGTGGCATGTTCTCAGTTTTCAAGCCTATATTCTCTATTTAATCATTGCACCACAGCACAAGAGAACATGATGGCAGCTCACACTGACTGGGGAACTGATAGAAATAGATTTTTCCCAAAACATCCAAGACTTTTTGTTATTTGACTATGTTTTTGTGTTGCTTTTAGCACTGTTGCTTTGATTTGGTGGTTTTTTTTGTGGAAAAGCAGAAGTTATCAAACTGGGTGGAAAGGAGGAGGTAGGGAATGGGGAAACTGGAGTACACTGTATGGGAATTGGGAATAGATAATTTGGTTTTTTCCACTTTCAGCCATGATCCCTATCTCGCTTCAAAGTTTTCTATTTCTCCTTTTCTTTACATATAAGCCAGCTGGTCCAATATTTTGATGCCTTTGTTTACAAATAGATTTTAACTATCTGAAAAATGTCGTCTATACTATGTGTAATGTTTAAGCCCCATTGGAGCTTACAAAGGAAATTATAAAAGAGGCACTTTTCCAATATACATTTGATAGGCTTTTAGAAAGTGTGCTTAAAATCTGTCTCTCCAAGCAGTGATAAAAACTGAGATAAATGAAGCTGTGAATTTGGGCGATTTTTTTCAAATGCAGACCTGTAAAAGTGTTTGGGTAATAGATGAGCAATTTTAGGAAGACTGCTCATAGGCAGACCTTGAATTACAAAATTGGTTGCAGTGATTTTGAAAAGCAACTTGAAAAGAACTAGTTTATTGTATGGAAATAGACTTCATCAAGCTGTAATGCATGCAATATTCAAGAAGTGCATGTAGGGATTTTTATTAGACTGTCTTCATTTCTGGCTTCTTTCTTCTGTGAAAGGGTCCAGCTGTGTGAGCTAGTAGAAATATGTAAATCTCCCCCGCTTTCATAATCAAGTGATCCATGGCTGCCACAGCATCAGCTAAACCCTGTCTGTGTAAGAGGGAATATCAAAGGAAGTACACGTCAAGTGATTATTAATTGCACTTAAACTAGGGCTTGAGTGAGCAACAACATCTGTGTAGACTTCTGTTTAGATGACTGAAAGTCTTTGAGTATAAGTCCCTCAAATTATCTATTTTCGTTGCCTACTTCTTCAACTAAACCTTTAACCTTTAAAACCTTATAAACATCAACCTGGTGGATTAGTCTTAGTCTAGAGGCACATCTGAACACAAACTGAGATCGAGCTCTATTCCAGAAAGGCAATAGGCCAAGTCTGAAGTCTCAGTCCTAGACTGAGGGTTTTCCAAGAGGAGTGTGAACACTGCTATTACTGTTAGATTTCCCTTCCATCTAAACTGGTGAAGCACCTGGGGGCTGCATCAGGCCCTGCAAATCCCTAAGCACACCAGCTTGTTAGCATGCTGCTGCTTTAGAAGCTGCTAAGCACATGAACACAGGCTGCCCACAGGCACCCACAC
>NW_009696134.1:149278-164290 GCF_000703405.1 Apaloderma vittatum
AAAGAGTGAGCAGCAGAAGAGGCTCCCAAAGCCTCTTGCTAAGAGCAATGCAGCCCCTACCAGCATGAGGAAGGAGCAAATGTGTGTTGAAGCACTGTGCTTGAACAAGGGTGCTTCTCTGACTCAAGGTCTTCATACCTAAACACATAGTCTGATACTGGGACGTCTGTGCTGTGATGAACAGCCTGAATTGCAAAGAAAGACTGCAGAGAGAAATCAAGATGCCCACTGGTCCTTCAAAGAAAGGGCCATAATTTTCACCTCTTCCTGCCTTTTTCCTGACCAAAAGATGCAATTCTTCTCTGAGGAGTCTCCAGCCACTCAAACCCTTCCTACCTAGAAATTCTTCTGGCAAAGTGTAAATTTCACTTTAATTTTGTTTTTATCTAAAATCTTTGCTCCCCACAAATACAACATATTATTTCACAAACAACAGCAAAGTAGTGAAGCTGAGTGAGGTCTAATATGAGCATTCTTTCAATCTCTGACAATTTTTCTTATTTTCTAACAAGCATGACCAATTTTATAACATCTTAGAGTTTCAAGCATAATTGATGCAAGGATAAGAACAAGCTATTCCAAAGATTGCCTTGTTGTTTTAAAGACATTGCATTAATTAGAGAGATATTCTTGTTAGTGGTGGTTCATTAAAAGATCCTTGATGCAACTGAAATGTTCATTTTAGCAGAAATTATCTAAGGGACTCAAATTATTAATTGATGCATATTTAATAGTTTTTTAATTAGGTGCTTTATTAGCAGAAATAATACCAAAACTGCAGTGACTTCCACTAGATTTTTAAAAGTTTGACTACACAGGGTTGGATTCTCTGATCTCATTACTACTGCCATCTTATTACCATTCCCAGGCTGCCTTCATTTGTGCTCAAATCTCAATAACTACTTTAAAAGTGAATTTGTTTTGCAGC
This sequence comes from Apaloderma vittatum, assembly GCF_000703405.1. Classification (NCBI taxonomy): domain Eukaryota; kingdom Metazoa; phylum Chordata; class Aves; order Trogoniformes; family Trogonidae; genus Apaloderma; species Apaloderma vittatum. The sequence goes on from NW_009696134.1 coordinate 150,207, forward strand.
CTGTGATTAGCAGGGCAAGATGCTCTGTGAGAAATAACAGGGACTGAATCAGGAATAGTAATAAGAAACCCAGTGGGTGCAGAGGTAAGTCACTGTTAGTCAAATTTTACAAAAGGTATAGTGCTTTGTGGACACAGAAGGAAAAGCTGAGAAGGCTGATCCTGCTCAGAGTTAAGAAGAAAAGGCTCAGGGGAGATCTCACAGCTGTCTACAACTCCCCGATGGGAGGGCGTAAAGAAGATGATCAAACTCTTCTTAGAGGCAAACATTAATGGAATGAGAGATGATAGTGATAGGGCAAGAGGAAATAGCCTCAAGTTGCACCAGGAGAGATTTAGATTGGATATTAGGAAAAAAATCTTCACTGAAAGGGTTGTGAAGCATTGGAACAGGCTGCCCAGGGACATGGTAGAGTCATCACCCCTAGAGGTATTTAAAAGATGTGTAGATGAGATGCTTAGGGACATGGTTTAGTGGTTGGATTAAATGATCTTAAGGGTCTTTTCCAATCTAAACTCTATGATTCTATGATGGATACAAGCTGCAATGAGGCAAAAAAACACCAACAGAATAAGAAACTAGAGATATTATGGGATTTCCATCCTTCAAGATACTGAAACACAACTGGACCTTTGTCTGAGGAACCTGCCCTACCTGGATCCAATTTGGGTGAGGGGCTGGACCAGGTGGACTACAGAGATCCCTCCTAACCCATTTTAGCCTGCAATCCCATGATCTGCACTACAGAACTGGCAATTACTGTGCTGCAAGAGGAGCCCAACAGGTTTCTCCTGTACTTTTCAACCATGATAGTAACCGAAGAGACGAGTGGGTAAATTTACCTCCCAAAGGGCAGACTTACTTTGAGTGACAAACAAGAGAGGTCCTAGTCACAAAGGAAGGTCTAGCACATTTCTTGGGAATCTCACATTGCACAATATCCTAAATACATGCTCGAAGATATGTGTTCATTCACCTGTTATGGTCCCTGACTGTCTCTGCTGGTACTCAAACATCCGATTATTAAATGTGCAGACAATGGGCTGACAAACATGTTAGCCCACTGAGAAATCCTGGGAAAAAAGTAAGAGTGAAAAAAAGTGCAGTGATCTTTCCTTTACTCACAAATTCAGGAGCAAGGATGCTATTTCAGTTTCTGTGGCCTTGGAAAAAGTTGGCAAGGTCTGAGAAAGCACTCTTGTAAGGCAATATCGAATGTGATGTGCGCAGCAATGAGGTTCGATTTTATTGCAAACATATTCTTTGTAGCGTATGTCTCCTCAGCTGCTCCTGAGTGGGTAGAAATCAATCCCTGCCAGGAATTCTGCAGTTGTTCTCAAGAATCGCAGCTTTCTTCAGAAATTCATACTAGAACAGAGGTTTATTGAAAGGGAAAAAAAAAAAAAGCAAATAGTTGATTCATTAGTGCTGTGTCACTCAGCAAAAGTTAGGGTTGCTCCACATGATTAATTTTCCTGTATGTTACCACATCTTCTGTTTCAGCACAGGGCATGAGCAAACATTGCATATGACTATGTTAAGGGCAAGCAGGGGCAAAGAATAAGCCTAACATTTATCTTTAATGGATTATTTTAATGGGTTCAGAGGCTAGAGAGAGAGTATGGCAACTAACTCTTTTATAACACTCAGTGGTATACAAGATTGAAAGACAGGAAACTGCTCTGGAGGGAAAACTTGTATCCCAGTGGATTATTTTTCCCCTCTTTTAAAAAACATGGTCTAATTAAGTAAAAGATCCAGATGGTTTCATTCAGACTGCACCCAGTATTTGCAACTAGCAAAGAAGAAATTACATTCATTTCTAAGTTGACACGAGCATTGGTGGGAGGGGATCTGTTTGCTTTTCTTTTTTCTGTAGTATTGTGCATTTTGGGGATTGCTGCTCTCAACTATCTATCAGGAAGGCTTTCTCAGACAAGACAAGCAAGCTGCTTTGAAGGGTGGTGGCAGGAGAAACATGCCCTGGGTGATGAATTCGGATGGGGCCTCTCACATGGTTCTGGCACTTTTCTATGCTTTGGCACAAGCCATTGATGGGTTTAGGTGGGCAAGGGCTTTTGGAAAGCACAAAGGCCAGTGCTGATGCCATATGTATGGCATCTGCCTTCTTCACTGAGATCAAGGTGGGGTGTTTTAATCAGCCCTCCTTTCCCCAGGTGAGATACTAGCCTGCTCCTGGCCAACTAGACAGGCTTCATGCATGGCAAGACCTAAATTTTCAACACAGGCCTGCTTGGCCCCAAAATTAGAAGGCATGTGCCTACAGGGACATGTGTTACTGCAGCCTGGACTCTTAGCTGGGCTGGCAAGGCTGCTTTGGGCTGGCAAACCAAGCATCTAACCCTGAGAGGAGTAACCAAAACAAAAGAATACTATTTTCCATTACCCTACCTAAGCCCACAGCAGAAGCCTCTCTGCCCAGCATCGCCCATACCCCAGACTTACAGATAAGTAAGACAGAAGAACACGGTCCTCTGGTCCCCAAATCTCCTGTGGACAGAAGCTTGGCTTCTGTGCTCTCTTTCTCACCTTCAGAGAGTGCCTTATCTTCTGCTATTGCAGCCTTACCTGAACATGCTCCCTGTATTGGCATGATAACAACAACATGGGGATTAGCTGATTAAATTCCACTAAGCCCCAAGTAATGGTGCACATGGGAATCAGACAACATATACTTTTACTTTCGTTTGTCACTCCTAGGGTGTTTTATGTGGCAGTCCAAGTATTACATTTTATTTTATCTACAAGCATATTTTTGCAAGAACCAACCTTGGGCATTGGACTGAAACTAGCAGCCAAGGAAATTATTTGCCAATAAAGAAAAAAGCTATTTCTACACCACCACTTAGTAAAGCAATTGATTCAGTCAGTCAGGGAAAAGTTTTCATATGCTGGCATCAGAAGGTAAAGCTTCAGACTTGCCTGGTATTTTTCCACTAAGACTTCTGAACTCAGAGAATTCCATTTGCTGATCGTTTTACCAGAAAATTATCACTTTTGAAGGAACGTTATTTACTCTGGCTGCTGTATTAGCTGCTGTCGCACAGCCCAGGTGTGCACAAGTGCTATGAGAGACTGCCATCTCCTGGGCTTCGGCCAGCCCCTGGAAATCTGTGTTTGCACATCCTGGCAAGCACAGATTGAAGGCAGCTGTGCAAAACCCATTCTGCAATTAGTGGATAACGGTGGTTCTAGGAGTAGAAGGAGGGCAATTGGTTAATTTCGTCATTTAGTAGCCTGTTAGCTGAGCAGATAAGCTCTTAGACTGTTTAATTTAGAAAAAAAAAAAGGTAACCACTGTGTTAATACTGCATAAGACTGAAAAATTGCAGCAATTATAATGCTCATACAGTTGCCGTGTTAGGGAGAATTGCAAGTGTAGGGAGTAGTTTTCACATAAGCCAACACTCCACAAGCATTATGAAATGCCTGCAACACCATCAGCGATTGAGATCCAGGGAAGCCATGCCTTCAGATTTTTGGAGGGCTTCTGGGTTTGGGGCTGTTTGGAAGACTACTTTCCTAATTTCTATTAGCTGGTGGTCCCCTCCCTCTTCACATGGCTCAAATGCTCTTCTTCCATGAATGGAAAGACACAGAAATCACTTACTTTCCTGTTCAGACTCCCCAAGTGACAGAGCCAAGTTGGCGGGGAGGAGAGTTCTGGGGAAATCTGTGAGTTTATGATTTGCAAATGTGGAGGGTTGACCCTGGAGGGACACCAGGAACCCACTAAAATTGCTCTATCACTCCCCTCCTTGGACTCACCAATTGTCATCACGGACAAAGCAGATTCAACTTGGGGAAAAATTTAATTTAATTTATCAATCAAATCACAACAGAATGATGAGACATAAAATCAAAGTTTAAAACATCCACCCTTCCCTTCTTTCCAGTCTCAATTTTCTCTACCTCCTCCCCCATAATGGTGCAGGGGGACGAGGAATGGGAGTTGCAATCAGTTCATTAGATGTCATCTCTGCCGCTCCTTCCTCCTCAGAGGGAGGACCCCTTGCACTCTTCCTCTTCTCCATCATGAGGGCCTTCCCGTGGGAAAGAATCATGAGGGCCTTCCCGTGTGAAAGAGTTCTCTATGATCGTCTCCAGTGTGAGTCCTTCCCATGGGCTGCACTTCTTCACAAACTACTCCAGCATGGGTTCCTTCCACAGGGTGTAATCCTCCAAGAGCAGACTACTCTAGTGTGGGTCCGCTGTGGGGTCGTAAGTCCTGCCAGTAAACCTGCTCTGGCATGGGCTCCTCTCTCTGTATGTCTACAGGTTCTGACATGCTCCAACATGGGCTTCCCACAGGGTCACAGTCTCCTTTGGGCATTCACCTGCTCTGGTGTGGGGTCCTACATGGGCTGCAGGTAGACACCTGCTCCACCTTCATGGACGGCAGGGGCACAGCCTGCCTCACCATGGTCTCTTCAGCACGAGTTGCAGGGGAATCTCTGCTCTGGCACCTGGAGCATCTCCTCCTCTTCCTCTTCACTGGATTTTGTGTCTGCAGAGTTGTTTCTCTCACATATTCTCACTCTTCTCTCTGATTGCAATTACTCTTGTGCAGTAACTTTTTCCCCTTCTTAAATATGCTATCAATCACAGAGGAGCTACCACAGACACTGCCACGCTTGGACTTAGCCAGCGGTGGGTCCATCTTAGAGCCAACTGGTGTTGGCTCTATTGGACATAAGAGAAGCTTCCAGCAGCTTCTCACAGAAGCCACACCTGTAGGCCTCATCTACGACAACCTTGCCACACAAACACAGTACAGCAAACAACAGCTGAGATTTTCTGTGTTGTACTCTAGCCTCTACTGCTGTACTAGTTTAAAAGCTGAGATTTTAATTTCACCCTTAAGAAAAAAACAACAAACAAACAAAAAAAACCACAAAAACCTCCACCTACTAAAAACCCCAAACCAAAGCAAAACCAAAAAGAAAAATTATTTAATGGGTCCAGTTCCAGTGAAGGAACTGCCCAGTTTCCAGGGTGGTTAAACTGAATTCTGTCCTGCTTGGAGTTTCCCCACTTCAGCTTGATGAGAGCAAGTTGTTTTCTAGCCCCATCATTCCTAAATCATGCTGTGCTTCCTCTTATTGGAATGAATAATCTCATTATGTCAAACTACAATCACTTGCATAAAAAATGTAAGGAGAGTTACTTATGTTTCATGCTTCAGAATCCATTCCATTCCTATCTAATCTGTCCATTCATTGAATAATTATTTTCTTACAACTTTGGATGTCATATTTTAGCTCTGGTGGGCAGCTCAGCCACATGAAGCTGCTCACTTTCTCTCCCCCAGTGGGATGGGGAAGGAATTCAGAAGGGTAAAACTGAGAAAACGCATGGGCTGAGAGAAAGACAGTTTAATAGGTAAAGCAAAAGCTGCACACACAAGAAAAGTAAAATAGGGAATTCATTAACTACTTATCATCAGGCAGCTGTTCAGGCATCTCCAGGAACACAGGGCTCTACCAGATCTACTCCATCACATTACCTGGGATGACAAACATCATCACTCAGGACATCGCCCCTTTATCCTTCCCTCAGCTCATGCTGAGCATGATGTAATATGGCACAGGACACCCCTTTGGTCAGTTGTGGTCAGCTGTCCCAGCTGTACCCTCTCCCAACTCTTTGTGCACCCCCAGCCTGCTCATTGGTGGGGTTGGGTGAAGAGCAGAAAAGGCCCCAGCTCTGTGTAAGAACTGCTCAGCAGAAACAAAAATGTCTCTGTGTTAACAACAGTGCTTTGGTCACAAATCAAAACTGGACCACCGTATCAGGTACTATTAATGAGATTAACTCTATACCAAACAAAACCAATATATTGGACTAAACTTAGATTTGTCTTGCTCTTCTTTATGCAGATTTGCAGTAGAGGAAGTATTGCATGGGACTGTAGTATTGTTTTCTTTGTCTTTGAATTTTCCAAGACTTTCTTCTTACAAATGATAAAAGATGTCATTTGCTCTTTTTTCTACTGCTGCTTTTCTCCTTTTTTTTTCTGTGATTTTTCTTATGCTTTTAAGATATGTGAAAAAGAAAATAATCTGGTAGACTTGTATGTGTAATGGGTCTGAAGGCAATTCGGGAAGATTATTCTGTGTTTCTAAAATTATTCTGTCTCTTCATTAAGAAATTCAATCATACCTCATTTGTCACTACACTTAGCATTCAGGACATGCACATAATGAAAAACTTCCTGAGGTTTCTTTACATTTTTCACTCTTGCAGTCTGTCCTCTACCCTGCAGGTCCCAGAGATACCACTAAAACAAATCATGGAGTATTTTATTCTTAGAAGATATAAAACTGGTGTAGATAAAATAGTATTAAAGTATAGGGGTTTTTTTTGATACATGGCAATGGCTAATAATAAAAATATAAGCGTACATCTATTCATCAGTATATACTGGATATACATTTCAAGTACAGTCTGATTGGAATTTGCCCAGAGAGATGTATAATGTCTTTTCATTTTCAAAACTAAAAGCAGCCTCCAAAATTCTGAGTAGAGTATATCCTCATCCTGTCAAAGCAGCTGGCAAGATCCTCAGTTTCAACAGGACGTTATTTCAATTCATTTCTCAACTATACCAACAAGGCAATAGCATTTACTATCCAGTCCAATAACTTACAGTCAATCCTCGGCTCCTAAAAAAACCGTTTGGGCTTCTCAGTCTAAGATCTGTCAAACACTATCCACTCTTGCAGTTCTATGTGAGGTGGACATGCTCCCACCTTTTTATTCCTCTGATAATGGTGCAAGTGACTTGAATGAGTGAAATAATACAGAAAATAAGCTAATACTGAGGAAATGCATTAGATTTAGGTTCCCAAATACCTATAAAGACTTGTCCTACAGTGTTTTATACTGTGTCATCTCTCTCTTAGTTTATGTCTAAAATATATTTCTTTGTTGAGCTATTAGTCAGTTTTATTGGTGACTTTATAGAGGTTTGTAACAACAATATTTAAGTTGGTATGAATACAGTATGAGTGAAAAGCTCCATGTTTAAGCAGCGGAAGAAGCAGCAGAAAAAGGATTTTTAAAAAGGTCTGTAATGATAATGAAGGACACCACGCTTGGCATACCATTCCCAGGACGCCATTTCCAGCAGTAAAATGAGGGCATGTGTTGTTATACCAAGCCTGGAAGATCTGCGTTATAAGAAGACCCCAGACCACTCAACTCTCCAGCAGATCCTGCAAACTGACAATGGGAAAGCGGTACCGATGTGGCAACAGATCACACACGACATATCACATATGCCTTTCCTATCAGGAAGACAGACATATTTTCCAAGCAAGGAAAAACAGAGAATGGGCAGCAACCCAGCCTAAGATTTACAGTCCTGAAAAAAGCACCATGCCTGGGGTAGGGTCCACTGCATAAGAGCTGATGGTTCCTAAGGGATGTAAGAGGTCTGTCCAAACTATAATTTGCTGTGACTACTCAAGAGGAGCCCTTTAGATGGACTCATGAGGGCCTGGCAGCCAGAGTCCTGCCCTCTGAGTGCAGTCTGCTTGCACACATACATCTTGGTTCTCTAGAGGGTGGGTGTGTGGGAGTGTGAGTGCGCAAATGCTTTCGTACTGGTGTTACTGGCTACCAAATACACTAGGTGGTGAAGAGGTGAAGAGTAAGCCCTCGACAAAATGTGTTAATCAGAGCATCTGAAGAAATACTCTGCGTTTGTTCACTTTGTGAGTGCTGGTGGCTTGGGACAGGAGCTTTCCACAGCATCATTTGCTGGTGCTGCACAGTGTGAGAGCAGTAGGTGTTCTGTCTCCAGCAAAAACCATAGGACCACTTAAGGTGTAATGTTAGAGCAAACACAAAGAAACACGGAGGAAAAAAGAGAAAAGAAAGTTGTACATATGTGATAAAGGAACAAAGAATAAGGAGGTGAGGAGGTGGGGAATCCAAGGATAGAAGCAAATATATCACATAAAGAAGATGGAAGATACAAAGAGGAAAGAGAAAAATAACCTAGCATAATCTGGGATAGAAAGTGAGAGCAACCGAGAAGGAGAAAGGGTAAGGAAACTGCATGAAAACAAAAGTAGCACGTGATTAATTAAAAAAAGTGAAGTTCATGGCCCTTTTATGAAACCTATCCGTTCCACAGGAGACTAGGCAAAGGAAATGGGAAATAGAAAACAACATTTCACCCTCTGTAGGTCATAGGTTCCTTCGAGGATGTTGGAAATTTTATGCATTTATTGCTATTGAATTATGTAGCTGAGATGATAATTTTTGTACTGAGAGAAGTAGGAGAAAAATAAAAAGTCTGACTGATCTATTCTTTAAAATATATGACAATTCATTGAGAGAGAGAGAGAATCTTGATGTCTGGGGAGTCAGTGTTTACAAATCTGGTCCTCCCTCAGCTGGTGCAGTGAACCAGAGCAAGATTAATCCTTCACCTGAAAAAGGGAAGTGATCAGGAAAGGGAGGAGGTCATTCATCCCTCAGTTGGCTAGCTTCAAGCTACAGGTAAACAGGCTCTGATAAGGAGGAAGATGAGAAGACTTCCCCTCAGCACAGCATCAAGCCTCACTCTGCTGTTATCTCATAGCACCAGAACAGGTAGAAAACAAAGCAAGTGCAGGCATCGAACAGCATTTCTTGATCCCAGAGGTGCTACCAGGGAGCTCAGAAGGGGTCACCATAGCACATGGCCTCAGCATCCTGCTACTCTGGGGGAGTCACAGTGGAGGCTTTCCAGAACTTCAGAGTGTGAACTTACATCACCTACAAAAACTCCCATGAGACTGAGAGACAGCAATGTCCTACTTTCCTAACACCTCCTCTGCACGGTTTCTGAACTGTTTGGACTTCTGTATGGTCAGTTCCAGGTCACCCAGGCTGTGTTATATTGAGCTTTCACCTGGGCAGATACCTGGCAGGAGGTAGGATGTAGGTCCCCACAAACCACCAGACGGTCTGGGAGCACTGAGGTTCCTGGTCATTGACATGTAGCCAGACATCTGGGCACGTTCGGCTTTACTGTTCTGGGATCAAGTCTATTTCAAAAGTAAACATGTTCTCAGACTTACCCACAATATTTGTCTTCTACCTCAGAACAAAGTGTCAACTAAAGGGCTGCCTTTTAACGAGCCCCAGCTGGAGGTGTCAGGCAGGCTAACCGTATTCACATGTTTGTGGTGTCTGACCAAAAGGCTTTTTCTGTTGCCATATTCTAAACCTATTCAAGTGATGTGAGAACAAAGGGTTAGTTCTTATTAATTTTTCATCAGGCAGGTACACTATAGGGCAGTCTTGTACTCTGTCCCCACAGAGCTGTTTTATTCCTTTCTTGCTATGATTCATTCACACTCTGTATGAAGATTAATATGATGGAGGTATCAGCTACTTTGTCTGAAGCAGAGTTGTTTCCTTTGAACACAAAAGTCTTTTTTTCATCCTGGGCTGTGGAACACTTGGGAAAGCTGATCCAAATTAGCAGTCAGTATAAAATTAAATTGGAATTTAAGCTGGCAGAGTGTAATCAGCCATTCTCGTACTGGGGTGATGCCCTCATTCCTCACTATGGAAATGAAGCAATTACTGCAAAGAAGGAAATCTTCAGAGCTTCAGGACTGTAGAGCTGAACTTCATTAAACACCAGTTGAAACTCTTTTTCAAAACTAAAGGGGGTACATCTCCCTTTGCCCAAAGTCATGCCACCCAGCGTGCCTCAGCTAGGCTCCCAAATCAGAAACAATATTGCTCCACTCCTGCAGCAGTTCACCTGTGCTAATGCATGCTGTTTCTCAGTGAAGCTAATCACTGGGCGAAAGCTCCATATGGATATGATTACACATCTTCCAGCACCCAAGTAAGCTTGGATACCCTGACGAGGCGCTGTCTTGCCTACGGTGCTGACAGACCTAAAGTAGAATTAATTTAGTTTAGTAGAATACATTTTGAAAGTGACTTAACTTAAGTCCATTGGGATGACTTCCATCATGAAAGAAGAATATTTGCATAGGGATTTACTGAAATCGAACGAAATTTGCATGAACTTTTGAAAGAAAAATTTTCTTAGTTGATCTCTGCTTAACAAAAATACCCCGACAAAACCAACTCTCCTCTCCTTTGGAGTGGTGAAAGTTGGGAAAATATATTGGAGTGGATTTAAAATGTACAGCCTCTACCTGTCTTTCTGCCTCTGATTCCCCACTACCTCCAAAGCCAAAGAACTGAGAAACTGTGTAAGATGGGTAAAAAAAATAATATAAAATAAAAACTGGTGCAATGAAGATGTAAAATGTACAGAACTTCCAGGTTTTCCAGGGCACACCTTTGAGGAAAATGTATCTTCTGCTACTCAGCTTACACTTTCTCTATATTGCTTTTTTTTAACTTAGGGACAAAGGAATGTGTAAGCGCTGAGGAGTGAGGAAGGGAGAAGGCAGGGATTTATAGGCATGTCCAAGAGAGCAGCTTTTGACCCCTTCAAAGTGCTTGTGGTGTTTCTTCCAGTCCTCTTATATTAAAATAACTACACTAGGCACTGAGCTTTAGAGATTTAAGCCGAACTCTGAGGTCTATGAGGCAAAAATAAGGGAAAGGCCCTCAGGGCTCAGGCTGCCATGTGGAAGGCTGGAGAGATTTTACAAACCCTCACTCACAACTTTCACAACTAGCATGTACTGAAGAAACGGTCGGTAAGAGAAGTCAAGTACCTTGCTCTGAGTTAAGAATCTCAAACTTACACAAAAATACCTTCTTATGTAATATAGTTTGCCCTTCAGTTTTGGCAAATAAGTCTTGGCTTTTTCTTTACCATTCAGACTTCCTGTGCTGTTGAGAGGAAGCAAGAAGAATTAGCGTGAAGCTAATGAAAGCGGAAAGCATTATCTCCCTGTTGGCAGTGAATAAAAATGTAGATGCTCTCCTGGCAGGAGCTTAAGGCCATTTGCTGTCGGTCTACAAAGGACTGGGATGGAGAGTTGGTGCTGCTGAGTACTGACCTGTGGGGAAAAAAGTTCCCTCCAGTCACCACAAACTAGTACTTATTCTGCAAGCAGCAGATAACAGAAGAAATGCAGTGCTCCAATAACAGCTGAAATGATATCAGTTATAATCCCTTTTGACCTTTTAATGTAGTCAATCGAACTATTTTTTTGGAATTGTATTGATAAAAACCTTCAGACTAAACTGATAAAAACCTTCAGACTAACTTCAGAAAATGCAGACATCTCTTTCCTTTTGCATCACTTCTTCCTCCTTCTTTCACTGCCAGCATGCCTGTCTTTAGGCTGGTAGATGTCTAGAGAGAGTTCATCTAGGTGCCTATATACCTTCAGGCTAAACAATGCCCATGGCCTGAGAAAGACCTGGGCAGAGATCCAGACAATGTCACAATAAACAGTGATTTAAGGGTCAGTGATGTAAAACTCAGTAAAGATGCAGAACCAGTGACATAACTGGTGTGGACACTGAATGAGGGAGCAGGAATAAAAGGCTTAATATACTGAAAGGTAAATCTAGGTGATAAAAATATGTATGGCTGAATCTTTTTGAGTAAGGTGTTTGAAAAATGCTATTACTGTTTGATATAGATTGACGAAAGGAATCCGGATTACTTTTTGGCAAAGTGTGTGTCTCTAAAAAAAGTTATGTTTAAAACTAAAAGTGCATGGTGAGAAGGGGAGAGTGAGAAAATTCTCATTACTCTCATCATCAGAAAGCAGACCTATGTGCCTCACACATGGAAATACCACATGTAAGAATCCTTAAATCTAGTTCTTTCTGGTGGAGAACATGTTTCTTTTGTCTGAATCGAACTTTGTCCAAAAGGTAAAGAATCCTACAGGCCCTGAAATGAAATCATGAGGAATAGTTTTTGTTTGTAACAGCTGCAGTTCTTTAACACAGGCTAAAAGATAATTAAAATTATTGCTCCTATCTTGGATCATATTAAATAAAGAAGTAGAAAACTGTTGTATGTAGATTCAAAGGTTTCCATCCCTTTTCTCAAAGCTCAGGATTTTCTCCTCTCTTTTTACTGCAGTAAGGGTAGCCCTTGGCTAGTTCCAGGCTACCACACATTCCTCTCCCTTCTCCTAAAACCTGATCATCAGCTGTGTAATTGTGTTGAATACCACCATAAAGAGCAATGTGCAAAACATGGAAATCCCTTCCTATATAAACATACCTCATCCACCCATCACTGAATTTCGTCTCCTGAACCATTCAGCTGAAGATCATAATATAAATGAGTTCCTTCACCCATTAAAAGCTCTTCCTGTATGTACTGTGTTGTGCTAAGAGCTATAATCACATCTCTCACTGTCAACCAACATTTTCATAACAAAATAAGAGCATTTTGGATTAGCTTTGATATTGTGTTCTGGCCATAAAAACGTGTTGTCTGCCCTGGCAGCGCTGCTGACTGGACAAACCAAGTTCTATGTCAGGAGTCTGAGAGCATTCCTTGTGCTTCCTACATCTGAGAGGACACTGTTAGTGATGCAGCGTGGACATGGAAGCTGGAATAGCTTGTCATGTAATGAGCATGTCCTCTAGCAACAAGATCTCCCCTGTTCAAATGTATGAATTAGTTGCTTATTTCTGAATCTGGCTCAAGAAAAATGGCTGAGATCTCAGATACAGACCAAGTTTCAGTTTGCTGGCTTTGGCTGGCCAGCAAATTGTGCTCAATGATAATGACCTTCAGAGGTGAGAGTGTCATGGGGACACCAAGAGACTTACAGACTCCCAGATTCTTCCTCTCCTTGAAAACCATCTCATCTCTCTCTCTCTCTCCCCACCCCTCCACCCCTCGTCTCTATCATTTCTCTCTCTCTCTCTATCATCTCTATCTCTATCTATCTCTATCTCTATATATCTCTCCATATATCTCTCTATATATCTATATCTTATCTATATATCTAATCTATCTGAGACGTCTCTCCATGGTTTTCATCTATATCTATATCTATATCTATATCTATATCTATATCTATATCTATATCTATATCTATATCTATATCTATATCATCTAATCTATATCTATATCTGTATCTGTATATAGGTTTCACTATCTATTTACCTGCACTCTGGGCCAGAGCCTACATCCCACTGAGCAGTGTGTTTCTGAGCTGCCTAAAGTCTTTATTGTGAATCCCTTAATTTACTGTTGATTCATTCTCCTGGACCCCAGGGAAAACAAATGTAGCCTTTCTCCTTCAGTAAACTAAGAGATAATACTTTACAAAAGATAATGCAGGAAATGGCATATAAGAACCATTATTCAATAAATAAAGAGTGTGAGTAGTTTAATAGTTTTTCTTTACCTTCTAGAGGAAGCATACATAAACCTAGCTATACTTACACTAAGTGGTGATTACAGGATGAATATATCGTAGAGGTGTGAGACAATGATGAGCCAGGGTTGTTTGTGCGTAATAGATTAAAAGAAATGTTCGGAATACCAAATAGTCAGTAAGAATGTTTTTTACCTTTTTAGACTAAAACAAAATGGCTTGATCGTATCCAATTACCTTATAAAAATGTTTCTCACTGTTGATTGAAACAAGAAAAGAGAGGATCAGAACTTATTTTCATTCCTCTATCCTTGAACCTCTTTTCACACAGAGGTTCTCATCTGCAAATATCACCACCCATATTAATTGCTGAACTTACGTAAGAAGTATAGATTTCTGCCTAAATATATATTTTCGTCTGTTTAATTTCTTCAGAATGCTGATTTTATACACCTGATTTTATATATCTGCTTTTCTGCTTTTAGAATTGTTTTAATTTCCATTTTTAGACACATCATTATTTTTGATCATTTTCTGCACATTGTTGTAGTACCTGAATTTGTCAAATCATGCCAGCAAAATTGTTTTTTTTCCTGACCTAAAAGCCTAGCCTCTGTGGGGTGAGCCAATTCCTTACTAGCATTTTGGCGTCAGCACAGAACAAATACAGTCTAAAAACCTTGAAGTGGTGTGGGTGACAAAATAATTTCTGTTCTAGCACCAGTTGTAATTACTGATCATTTAATCTCAAGTTTTTCCATACATGCATAA
>NW_009696134.1:164321-166382 GCF_000703405.1 Apaloderma vittatum
GTCTTTGAAGTCCAAGCAAGATACAAATTTGTAATTCTGCCACATGTTCATGAGTTATAATTTGTAATTCTGTCATATGTGTTTTCCCAGGTAGGACTGTCATAATCTACTTATGAACATATTTATCAATGCTTTTTTATACCTTCCAATGAACCTTAACCACTATTTGGAACACTTATTATATGTTATTACTCTAAGTTTATTTCGTATCTTAAATGGAAATACAACCAAGCAGTTAAAAAAACTCCTTTCTAAGGTTATACATTCTACTCTAACACATGAGCTCTAAAACTGCTCAGAGCTGAATTAAAATAAGTACAACCAGAAAAGTGAAGAAAAATTAGAACAGAAAGCTATAATCTAATTTTTAAAACTCCATTAGGAAAGCAGTCCAGAGAAAGCCTAAGGGGCCTCACGTTAGCTGACAGTGATAAGAGGAATGGAGTATATTTGGAACAAGACATTATATAGTAGAAGCCAGAGATGCAGCTTGAGGGGTAGGAAACTCATTTATTCTCCAACAGCAGTGTGCGGTGATCATAAAATATCAGCATGCTTTTTTTTTTTTTTTCCCCCAATAAGTTGTTTCATTAGCAGTCTGACAATTCATGTAAACCCCGGGTCATTAAATTATCACACCCTTTCATTGTACAATAGCTCAAATCTTTCCCACTTTCTTCTTGTGTGGTTTTAAGTCAACACTCATGACAGCTACAAAACACACGTTAGCTAAGATGAGAAGAGAACGTCAGAGATGCATGAATGCAGCTGTACTCATGGACACAGGTACACACTTATCACTTTGCAAGTGTTTATAGCAGCCCTGGCTTTTAATTGAGAGTGAAGAACTCTTGAGACAATAGGTCACCATCTGTCCATCACATTGATTTATTGACCAGATTGTCAGCACACCAGATATTAGCCCTAAGTATGAAGAAGGCAGAACTTGATACCTCTTATTATCTGTGCTGAATTGTTAATGGCATACAATGTAACAACAATATAAGAAACGTTTTCAACTGCCTCCCAGAGTGAAATTACACTACAGAAAAACCACCGAGAGCTGGGTCACAAAGACTCACCATTGACGTGGTAACCTTTGGAAATTACCAGCCCAGGACGGACTTCTGATCGACTTGAGACCCCTGGTAGTGTCATTGTATGAACACATTCATTCTCCAGAAAGGAAAAAAGTTAAAGGAGTGTCTGATGAAACTGGTTCTCAGCAGAGGCACGTACCTCCCTCCAGACCACTGGATGTCATAAATGAGAGAATCCCAAGTAACAGAAAGAGTGAAGCTGCATATATCCTTCAGTTTTATATCACAAATGAAAAGGATTAATCAAGGTTCGATTATAAACAAGTACTTACCCACCTTGCTGGAGTAAGTAGGTCTAGTAATAAATGCCTTATTGAGATTAAGAAGAAGGGTTTCAAAATGATTTAGAGGGCCTTAGGTCCAGTGCACGTGGGAAATGGAGCCTCTGTTTCCATACAACAGCTGGAGTTTTTACTATGTCTATTTCCCCACCAAACTGCAGTGACCAGTTCAGGGACAGGGGATATTGGGTGACAGATAAGGGGAGACAAATCTCTCTCTGCTCCTCATGTACAGGGGATTCTGAGCAGCCAAACTACAATTCTGGTTGTACATATGTCCTGACACAGCCATTGCAACACAATCTGTGTGGAAGACTAAGAGGTTTCAGGAGAAATATGTGCAAACTTTCCACTGTGACTTGTGGAAGGCAAAGTTTCTTAGGAAGGTGTCACTTTTTGCTGACTTCTAGTTTTATAGGAAAACAATGAAAAAAAGACTTGAAGCTACAAAAATAAGATTCTCCATTTCAATTTCAAATGTTTTTTCCTTTCAAAATTGCTACAGATTGATTACAGCAAAAATTTTAACTTTGAAATTAAACTGTTTTAAAACTACCACAAAATATTTGATATCTAATAGAAATATATTTTTGCTGATGAGACTGATATATTTTCTTTCAGTTGTCATTCCAGTTTTGGAAAGAAGAGATATGGGATATTTAGAGAACAGCAGACATGTT
>NW_009696135.1:0-44000 GCF_000703405.1 Apaloderma vittatum
GGTTGTTTATTCAAGGGATTGGAAGTGACGCGTTTTAGTTATTCGCTGATGTGAGCTTTCAGAAACGAGCATTCTGAATAAGATTTGGCCTCTCAAAGAGGCGCTTGATTTTTGTTTTTGCTTTGTTCTTTTGTTTCCTAATTAAACTGCGCTGCAGTCCCTTAGTAGGAGGGATTCAAGGAAAGAAATGAAACCTATTTGCTTCAGGTGGGGAGAATGATTGATGCATGTGAAGTAGGAAGCCTCTGGTCTTAAAACTACAAATAAAATGTAATCCAGGTTGTTCAGCGGTTTCTAGTGATTAATTTTTTAGGCGATGCAAGAATAGAGCTTGGAAAACAGTTCTTGACTAAAGAGTTCTTTGTTTTTAGCCTAGAGCTTTATAAAATAAAACAGGATAATAAACATGGAGGGGGGAAGGGAACATATTCTCATTAAATTAAGCAGTGGATCCATTTTGTTTGCAGTGACTGTTAACGAATGTTATGGCGAATGCAGTTTAGAAAATTGATTTCTGCAGTTTGATATTTAATTATTTTTATTTTTAAAGAGAAGATCCTATTCACTCTATTCCCCCTCCCCACCTCCCACCCCAGTTTTCAGCTGCCCTTACAAGCTGTGCTGGTAAACTGTGATCTGCGGCAGAACAATCAGAAGTTCCATCCAGCATGCATACGGGACTTTTTTTCCCCACTGTCGTTTATAATCAAATTCCTTTCTTTTTCACAGGATGAAAGTGGCTACCAGAATGACAACTACCTTACTTTGTAACATGATATTTCTGCTGGCATTTGGATTGGCTTCGGCTTTTAGCCACAGCCCTAGGACACCTGACAGGGTTTCTGAAGCGGATATTCAGAGGCTTCTCCATGGGGTTATGGAACAACTGGGCATTGCCAGACCCCGAGTAGAATATCCAGCTCACCAGGCTATGAATCTAGTCGGTCCACAGAGCATTGAAGGTAGCTAATTTCTACTTTGAGTTACAATGAATTTATTAGTATCTTCTGGTAACAGTTATTGTTTTGAGTATAGGTGCAGTATATTCAGAGCTTAAAATCGTGGGCTTTTTCACTATGTTATTGCCTGATCTTTGTTTTAAAATTATCATCCCTCTTTTACCTTCCTTAATATAGTGACTTTGTTAGAAGAATAGTAGTGTGGTTTTTTTATATATGGTCTTTGTAGAAAAAAACCATGTCTTAGAAGTGTCTGGTGTCTGGCACCTCAGAACAGCAAGTTTACTAAATTCTTCCCCAATACTGTGTATAAATATATCACATATGTATTTCACATGAAGCAAATGTGAGCTGAAGAGCCCAGAAGAGATCAAATGTTTGCGGTGTGATGTGACATAAAGGGAGAAACCTTACACGTGGGTTTTTCCCAGTGTGCTGAAGAACTGTGTGCAGGCTCTCCGTGGGGTAGGATCTGTGCCAAAGGGACAGGGCTCTGGGCCGGGCTGGGAAGGACATGGGGGCTCCTGTTCCTATGTCCACAAGTCACACCTCAGCACCGCGGTGCTGCGGTGAATGCTCTGCGTTCAGCACTTTTGGCCAGTATGTCTAGTCTTGCTCTGTGTGAGTAAATTTTCCTTGGAATCAGCCTTTTATTGCTATACAAACCATCTGAAATATCTGGCTTAAATGTTAGGGTATTAGGGGAATGCCACGATGTGTTGCTATTTGAATTGTAGCAAACTAGCTTTTATTTGGGGATTACAGCAAAAGGCTGAGGGTATGCAGGTCCAAATATTATGATTTGTGTGGAAACATCCAAACAAATCAGAAACTTTCAACCTTTCTCTCAGAATTAAAGCAGTTTGGCACAGTGTAGCAAAGCCTTCACAGAGCATAGGTCTCTGCCCCTTATTTTGTCCCTGTCCAGATCTAAGGCTATCCTAGCCAAACAGATCAGATTGCCTTAAGGGAGGCTAATGAGAGGATTAAAGCTGACTAGGCATTTCTACCAGATAATTGCACACCCAGGATTATATATTTTCTAAAGAAACATTGGACATATGCTTTTCTGCAAACTTAAATGACAAAGGTTAGGTTCAAGGAGTAAAATTTGGTTTGTGCTATTTCCTCCTTCTTTATCAGACTTTCTACACAGAGAAATTAGGACAGACTCATAGAAATGAGTCATTTTGCTCTTCTTGTCCCTCTTTTCCTCAATTTTTTTTTTAAAAAAAACTTAGAAAAGGTAAGTAAAGCTGGATCTCTGACAAATATTTCATCTCAGCTGTTTGCTTTTACTTTCTAATTACAATTTTAGCAAAACTGGATTAATAATCTCTTAAATATTGAAACGTTTCTGGTTTCTGTGAGACTTGAATAATGCTAGCTTTCAGGTCATCCATGCAATCTTCTACAAAAAACAGGTTGGACAAATGTTTGTTTTCCCCTCTTGCTATTTTTTTTTGTTGTTCTTTTTAAAAATAAGAATACCTTCTCTGTATGTAACAAACTGAAAGGCGATAAATGCAATTTGTCGTATTTAACATTCTCCCCTTGAACAGATGAGAATGAATTTTTTTTTTAAGTCTACACTAGATATTTCACAGCCTTTTGAGGATTTCCTGCAAAAGCAAAAAAGCCTTGTGAGGTGAATGCTATCAGTAGTGTAGAAACAGACATGCAAATCAGACTCTATTTCATAGAGTGTTTTGTATCAGTTTTTTAGACTATAGTTGCTTTCTCTTTCTTCAGTTTCTTGTGTTAATATGTGTCTGGTCTGTAGTTAGATATCTCTTAATGGATCCAATTAGAAACTGTAGTTTAACTAAGTATTTTGAAAGTGTTGGTTCCAGTTACAAGAGTAACATTGTTCTCTGTCATTCTACCACAATACTTTCTCACACTGCCTTTAAAAAAAAAAGTATGTGTGATTCAGTACATTTTCACCATGGGTTTATTTATTTTGAAATACAGATAATGAATTGCAGGATAGCTAATCGAACAAAACCTTCATTGCATTCTGTACCAGTGATTTTAACTATTACATTTTGCATAATTTGTGGGAAAACCTGCACAATGGGCTTGACTTTCTATTAGGTGTCTACTTTGAAAGCCGAGCTGCTGAAGTGGCATGGTAAGACATATATTCCAGTCTAGTTCTGTAAGAGATTCCCACACATAATTCTTCCACATATGGTATCTACCTGGAAAACTGCAGGTTTCACCATTTGGCTGAGCTATAGAAAAAATAACTGCATGTGTTGTTAGAGTACATTGATACAAGTTTTCAGATTCTGTAGGATTCACGTATGGGCTTTCCACAACATAGTTACCCTGTTACCACTGACTATGTCCAAGTGCTTAAAAAAAATCTACAAGCTAATAGAAGGGAAAACTAAGGAGAAAGTGAAGAAAGAGTTTTAGCAACAATTGGAATATGTCACAGCAAAATAGGATTTTTATCCTAAATACCACCATGGCAAAGTGGTAATTTACTAACTACTCTCCTGAAGTACTGCCAGAAAGTAGTGGAGAGTAGAACTGGATGTGAAACTGTAATTATGAGAAATTCTGAGCTGCTAGGAGTGCTAACTTCCAGCCATTTCTCAGACTGTAGGTTGCTGTGGCCAATGTAGACCTTTTAAAAGCTGGTTCATCCCATGCCAGTATCCTCAGCATCAACCCACTGACTATTCCAGAGGATGTCTGTTTCTCGTTTTGACCAGTTATTGCATCTCAGCCTTAAAAATATTAATCAGTGCTTAATAAATTTGGTATGTTCCTACAGAAAACTGTTCTACTGAACAAAATGTTTTTGTCAGAATTTGCCCCAGCAGTGTAGATGTGCAGCAGTGTTGTTAGCTGTGGATGCCAGCGGCTTCAGCCAAGCCAGGATTCCAGAAGCACCACTGATTTTCAGAAGTCCAGGGTCTCTCCCATTATATGTGTACACTTGCAAACAATGCGTTGTCAGGAAAACTTAATTTCTTTGGCTTTGGAACTTGGAAACAAATTTAGACTGCCATAATATAGGCGAGTTTATATTAGCAGCCTGATTATAATGAAATGTTTGCAAATTTGAGTGATTATTATAATAACTTTTTCCAGCTGAATAAGATCTTAATAATTTCATACGTAACAAAAATACTATTGCTGTTAGTTCATAAGCAGATTTCTTAATTATATCCGTTTTCCATCTTCACTATCTGCATTTTTTCTGATGTTAATCATCGTATTTTGACTTTAAAATGCTAAAAACCAGAGGGTGAATGTGTTGCAATATATATGGTCTCCCCTCCACTAAAAAAAAAATGCTTAGGGCTGCCTTGGCTATAGTAAGTGCAGTCACAAACTTGCTCTGTACAAGAGACAACTAACAGATAAACACTTTTCAGAAAATATATGTTTTCTTTCCTGAGTGGTTGGATACTTTTCTTGTTGATGGATTAAAAAGAAAAAGTGTAACTTGCTAATTGAAAGAAGTTGCTGCCTTTTCTTTTGTTGAAATCTATAATTACGTGTGATTTTTGGTTTCTTTTCATTTCTCATTCCCTTTTCATTTGTCAATTTACCTGCAAGCAGCTAAAATAGGAGTGGAGTCTAGAAAATGCCCCATAAAGGGTTTAATCTACCAAGAATTCAGGGTGAGGTTCAAGCTGTGTGTGCCCCAGGGAGGGCTGGCAGTGGGGTGACAGGGTGACCCACCTGGGCAGGGTGGCTTCTCCACTTGGAGGCAGTGGGAGGTCTCCTCCTTTGCTGGAGCCAAACACATCCTGCATGATGAGTATCAAGCAAAGACATTTGTAACACCCAAGGCAGTGTTTTAGGAGCAGCTGGTTTTTTGCTGACCACTTAATAGATTTTCTTTCTGCCGCCTCTGATTCCTAAAAATAATAAACCCATGTTAAACTTCAATTTCTCTAATAATATTTATTCTCCTTGTTAATTTATCTTTTCAGAAAGCTGTATTGGAATCACTTAGGGATATTTATATAAAAAGGGAAAAACCACAGAAAAGCGAAATAGGAATTTTTTGAGTAGCTATGTTTCTGTAGTTACTATTTAAGTTTATCACTACAATACTGTACAAGTGCCACTGGGCTGTATTCTAGTTTTCTATAGAAAAGAAGGGGGCTGTATCTATGTTAACAGAGGACATATATATATAAAATAAAGAAATGACTTCAACATTTCAAAAACATAAAATTATTTTTTCTGCCTGACAGGGAATTTATGAAGTAGGAGACTACATGGTGGGTTGTTTTTTTTTTTTGTTTCCTTGCATGCTTCTAAGTTTGTGCCAGTATTTAAGGATTTGTTTGAGAGAAGGGTGTATGTGCAAGTTTCAGGACTATGATACCATGCACAGGAAAACAGTAAAGTCACTTGAACACACGGGGGCACCAGTAGCGCAGGTCGAGTAGTTTATAGCACTTCAGTTCGTAATGGGAAACGTGAAATTCTATTTTCATTTTGCAGCTGTCATCTCCTTACATTTTCATTGCCTTCTGTACAGTTCAGCACAACAGAAAGCCCCTTGGGCAGTTTGTTTGTTTTTGGTTTGAGTTTTATTTCTTAAAAACACTTGAAAAAAAATGATGGTTGATAAAGGTGCTGGCATGACAGCTCAGAGTCTGAAGTTTTCAATCTGCAAGAGATGTGATGTTGTCAGCCTCAGTGGCAGCATCAAACGATGTCTCTTAAATCCTGATCATTTATAAGAATCAGAAAATGTGATGCTTCTTTGGGAGGCTTTTGACTCTCCTGTGGAGACTGCTTATAGCTACTGAGAAAAAGATGGGGTTTATTTTATTATTTTGAAAGGAAAAAATACCTGTTCATTGTTTTAGAAAAAGCTAGTTACTATCTGCCTGATTGGGATTATAAATCTCAAAAGAGTCTTGAATATTATGCTAATATTTCAACTAAGAACAAGTGGTTAAGCAGTCAGCACAGACTCTGTAGAAATAGCACTTTGCATGAAATCTACTCTTTGTAAAATGATGCAGATTACTCATGCATGTTAATAATGTCTATTTTGTTTACATTCTCCTAATAAGAAAACTAAGACATGGTGCTGGATTACCTTGCTGTCTGGCCAGTAACACACCTGCACAACCACACCTTGTTTCCCACAAGGGTAATAAAACCTTCATATTAGAAAGTTTCCAGAACTTTTGCTTATAAGTGCACTCAGTGAAATTAATACAGAAGTTACCTCTGCGCTCATTTGCTTTTGGACTAGCATGTCCTATGCTTTTACCCAAATGTATTGAGCCTTCCTTGGGTGGCTAGAAGTAATAACTATTGACACGGGGGACTGTGATATCGAGGGGTCAGCAAACGTGGCAAAGTGTTGGCTACATCCTTTTTGCTTCCTGGACTCCTGCAGCCAGTGCTGCTGCTTCATAATGTCACCTTAGTGCAAGAGACCACGCAATCATTTGGGAGTGGGATTATTGTATCTGTTCTACAGAGCGAGTCCTGCTGCAGTTAAGAGGTAGTTACATTCACGTTGGGACTGCTTTAGCTGAAGTACACATGACTTTAATCAAAAGCCGCATTATGGGCCTGACATTTATCAAACAAAATCGAACCCCTACATCACTCTGCTATTCTGTCCTTTCAGGTGGGTTTTTAGGGGGTGGGTTGATTTTTTTAGGTTTTTTTTTCCTTTTTCGAAATTGCTGAAATGGCCCAGGAAAAATGGAGAACATCAGAAGACTACCTTATTTCTCTCCTTATTTATTCCTAGATTTTTGCTATTTTTATGTGTGTCTGAGACTTATTTAGGTTTGAGGCTTTGAACTTTTCCTTGACATTATGTGTGTTTAGCAATCCTTGTGCCTGTGGGAGAGAATGCGGGTGTCACATCCGACTTCTAAGAAACCAAAAAGACAAAGTGACTCCAGCTCTTAAAGCATCCTGCCAACTACTGCTATGTAGTGTAGACTACTGCTGCTATTCATAAAGTCATCCCTAAAAGATGCCACCAAAGGAGAAAGCAGTCTAGAATGGGTCTCTTTCAGGGACAAATGGTGAGATATCTGTAGGGATTCAGGATTCAGAAGAATCTCGTCTACCTAAATGTAAATAATCAACTAAAGTGGGATTTGTACCCACAATTATTATTTTTTGTACGTATTACTGGAGAAAAACAATGCAGTAAGATAGGTAAGAAATATGAGGAGGAGGGGGACTATGATGGCTTCTGTATTGTCTCATGCTTTGTAGCACTTCTGTTTTCTAGTGTTGGCAGACAGATTTAATATGAGACTGTAAAATTTTATCTAGCAGTGGAATATGGTCCATAAGTATTTAAAAATCTACTAGTGGATATTGGCCAAATTATGATGAGCTCGTTTCCAGTGATTTTTTTCTGCTTGTCTTTCACATGTGTAAAATAAATCCTTAAGCACGTTAGTTAGGTTTTAAACTGTTGTGTAATTGTTGTCAAAATCACGTGAATTTCCCCTGCTTCCATCTGAGTTTCAAATTAACTTGCAGTAAGAAAAATCTTTTCCATTTATTTGCTTCTATGAAAAGGTATTTTAGAAACGTAGACAAAGCAGAGGTTCTTGCTTTTCTTGACTGTGGTGTGGTGTGCAGGAGATAACATCTCTGGCACGCTCAGACGTTTCCAGAGCTGTTCTGTCTGTGCTTTCAGCAGTGCCCTCACAGCTGCTGCAGGCAGGAATGAGGAGAGGAATGTTCTCAGCCGCTGAACAGGAGAGAGGAAGAAGCTGGTTTCTCCTCTTGGGATGCTTGTGTTAGGTGGCCTGAGACCCTCTTGCACCACCAAAGAGCAGCGCTGAGTATGGGCTTACCTGACAGGGCTTTTCATCTCACTGCTTTCTTGCACCTTCATTGTGTGCTGATGCTTTTATTCTAGTGCAGAAGAAACCTTGTCTTGACTTGGGCCGTGCTCGCAGAATTTTTGAATAGGAAGGCCAGGATTCTGCTTTTGGAGCTGAGAGGTTATACTGGCTCAAAGCAAAGACTTAGGAGCCTTGTAGCCTCACACTGGCACTGTCCACCATGAGGTGGCTTGGGGGAGTTAGGAAACCTGCCCTGGTGGCAGCTGTCACAGCCATGTGAAGATTTTTGATGCTTCTGCTGAAGAACCAGCCAGGACTTTGAATCATTGCACGGAAAATGGAATTGAATGAATATGAATTTGGGGGGCTAGCTCAGTCAGTAGAGCATAGCGCTAGCAACTCTAAGGTCGCGGGTTCGATTCCCGTTCGGTCCCCATGTGTTGCCTGATCTAGTCAAGAGGTGGTGTCCCTGGCAGGAGGGAGGCTGGAATAAAATGATCTCTAAGGTCCCTTCCAGCTTAGGCCATTCTATGATTCTGTGAATGAGCCATGCACTGCACACGTGGCCATCATCAGGGTACTGCCATGGCATGGTATTGTCTGGGCGTGCTTTTCCTTGGCTCTGCTGGTGGTAGCTGGTAGCTGGTGTGGCAGAGGGGTCAATCGCTGCGTGCTCAGGTTGCACAGTGTTTGTAAAAAGCTTCTCCACACAGTGAAGTGCGAAAGCTTTCTGCTCAGACTGAAGAGAAATTAATATGGTCCATTAGAGGACCGTTCAACCAAGGGAGGTGTAAGAGATTGTTTTTGTGCTCTGTCAGCAAGTGGATTTTTTTTTTTTAACTGTATGTGCAACTTGAATGATGAATAATGATGGCATATAAGCTCCTGTTATAAATTTATCGTGAGAGGCGTGGGCGTTACTTTGGTCCTAACCATTTCACAATAAAAGCATTTAGTATCTTAAATATTTGTACTGTTTATAATTAAAATATGGGATAAAATGGAATTATTCACTGAAAGCAAGGTCAATAATTGTGTGATGTGTGTGCTTAAGGCTTTAGAAAACACATTGAAAGGATTTTTTCCCTTTGCAGAGAAAAGGAAAATTAATCTTTATAGTCTTAAGAAACTTTGTGTCATTAAGGAGAAGGCAAGCTGACTCTGGAATCTGGGATGCTTCAGTATGTATAGCTGTGGTTTTCTTGGGTTTCCTGAGGCATAGAGGCAATCACAGAATCATAGCATTGCTTTGGTTGGAAAAGACCTTTAAGATCATCAAGTTCAACAGCTAACTTAGCACTGCCAAGCCCACCATTAAACCATGTCCCAGAGCACCACATTTATGCAATTTTTAAATACCTCCAGGGATGGTGATGCCACCACTTCCCTGGGCAGCCTGTTCCAGTGCTTGACAACCCTTTTGGTAAAGAAATTGTTCCTAATATCCCATTTAAACCTCCCCTGGTGCAACTTTAGGCCATTTCCTCTCATCCTGTTCCTTGTTACTTGGGAGAAGAGACTGATCCCTGCCTCGCTACAACCTCCTTTCAAGCAATAGCAGAGAGCAATAAGGCCTCCCCTCAGCCTCCTTTTCTCCAGGCTGAACAACTCCAGTTCCCTCAGCTGCTCCTCGCAAGACTTGTGCTCCAGACCCTCCTCTAACCGTGCTCTCAAAGGATTAGGGAAGTTGACTAGGTTTGCATTTTTCAGCTCTTGGTTCTCCGATGTGCTTTCTCCTTCCCTGTTCTCTTGTTTAGTAGTTTCTATGGAATAGAGAAAATGTGATAATTTATGACTTTTTTCAGTACCTCTCGTTTCCCGGTCTTAATCAGTGTCAAAACAGGACAGCAACCAAGATGGGACTCTCTAGGATGAAGCTAGCTGAAGACAGAGAGGGGAAATGGCATTGGGACTGTAAAGCTTTCAGTGTTGTTAGAAAGGGTAAGGGAAATGAAAATCCATTTTTTTGCATTCAAGATTTTTTGACAGTTTGATTTAATCATATTGCACAACAAGGAGTCTTGCAGATAATAAAGGACAGGGAAAAGGAAGTTAGTGGATGGTGTCCCATTTTAAGATGCAAGAGCACCAGAAAGCATTCTGCCAAACTTGTCTTTGATTAGGGATGAAACCTCACTTTTGAATGTGGTAGCGCCAAAGCAAAGGTAGGTAGGGCAAGATGACTCGGGATTGAACTGCAGGGTAGTATGGAAATCTGTCACAGTGAAAGGAAGAAGAGCTATCTCTGTATCAGAGAGGACACCCTGGAAATAATTTTGAACGTTTTTCCTCATTAGTGGAGATTAATGGAAGATTTTATGAAGTAACAAAGATCGTATTGCAATTCTGGTTAGTAACTATTTAGTCCACTGGGAACCTTAACACAGAGGGGACGAGGTATACTAGGCTTCCCTGCAGCTCATACTTGCTTGGAGTTTGTACAGCTTGACAGTAAGTGGTGCAATTCCTACTCAGACGGAGTATTGCTCTGTGCATCTGGGTAGGGCTTGGACACTAAGAATCTGCTTCCTGGTATTTGAGAGTGAAAATACGAAAACTAGGGCATCTAGCATCTAAGTAAAGGGCTTTAATTTGAGATCTGGGGTTTACTTACTCACAACAGACACTTGTGTGATCCATTCTGTTTTGTATCTCCGTGCTAAGATTGGCCAAACCACCTCTGTTCTGAATTTGGAAGTTACCTTATCTACGCTGTGAGGTGGGAAAATCTTCCAATCTGAAAGGCAAATTTGTCCCGTTATTCCTCTTTAAACATTCTGCGATAATTTTACATTTTTGAAAATCCATTCTCACAGACTTTCTTAAAACTACTCTTCTGTGAGGGAGTATTGCCTGTTTGTATCTGATGTGGAGGAAGCAGCCTTGTTTCAGTTGTGCCTTACACTGCCAATAGGTGGGTAGAACCTCAGAGGACTGGCAGCATCTCCTATGGATGTGTTTGATCAGGGGAATATTCAATACTGACAGGAAACTGATTGCTCTGTTTACTTTTCCTTTTTTTATTTTTTTCAAGAACAGGGTGGCTGTGTTGTCCTCCCACCCACAGAGACAGTATTGCTCCTGCAAAGAAATGAGCTAGAATGCGTGATCTTTAAATTTTCAGTCATTCCATGTGTCTTTAACTGAGATTATGCCAGCAGTTGGTGAGATGATTAAAGACTTTTCCAGAGTTACAGGGAAGGGGATAGCCATTGTTCCATTTTTATTTTCCACCCTGAAAGCAGTTCCAGACCAGTGCCAGAAGATGGTTACATACACACATATATTTTAAGTGAAATCCAAAGCTTATTTATGGCAGTACTGACCTCAGTCCATCCTGTGGGGATGTAAACCGACTGTATGCTCACACAGAAATCCTGCATGTGAGAGAGCTGATTGTTTTGGAGGTGTTTTTCTCACTGGCGTATGGCACACAAAGGCCAGTTCATACAAGAAGTAAGAAGAGATGGGAAAATCGTAAATTGATCTATCCCATCCTTTCTCAGTGCAAGGGTGTTTTCTGTACTATTCTTCTGAATTTTTGCTAGTCCAGTTCCAAATAATTTAACAATAGTGTCTCTCATGCTTCCCTTGGATAGGAATTATGAAAAGTTCCTCAATATTTAGTAGTTTTGTCTTTTTTTTCAATCTTTGCCTCAAGGTTCAAGAGACCCATCTTGTGCTATGTTTGTTGCTGAACGTATATATATTTGTATCACGATATTTTTTACTTGCTAGCTGCAGTGTATTTAATCCTAATATGTTCCTTCAAATCAGTAACATTACAATACCACAACTAATGCAGCTTGTGAATTACTGTACATAATACCCCTATTTGGTATATTCATAGCATTTAATTTTTATTATTGCAGTCTATGCTGAGTGCACTATTTATCACAGTTTATAAGGAATAAGCTTTACTAACGCTATTAAATCACTCAAGTGTGCTGAATTATGGCACCAGAGCAGGTGCTATTGTCTCCAGCTCTTTTGGAAAGAAAAGATAAACCTTTAAATGATCCTGGACATTTATACCTAAAGGAAACAATCTTTTATATTAATATATAGAAAGATTGTTTTGTACTCAGTCAAGGGAATTCTTGGCAGTCAGTTTAAACTCACATGTATATATAGCACAGTGGAGCCTGCTAAGTACCTCTGTTTTCTTTATGGATGGAGCTTTGGTGCCAAGAGGTCTGCACCACATACAAGCCTCGATATGCTTCTATCTGATGGATTGTCCCACTGTGAACCACGTTGTATACGGGATGTTCAAATATGTATTGATTGTGTGGTTCTCCAGTTTACAGCAGAATCATAACCTGATGGTTTTAAGTATATATGCAATCAATCTTCGTGTGAAGGAGCTTGGTACAAAAGATTTATTTTATATGGTCTACATCAGATACTAGATTAAATGAGAGTAAATTAAGTGTATGTTATACATTTTATAGCCTCATCACCACAGCATTATTGTCAATAGATATAGTTCTTACTAGCATTGTCTTTGTGTTGACTATGGACTACAAATGTATAATAAAGTTCGTAGTGTGTATAATGCTCTTCTGGATTTAGTACCAGGTCTCATCGTCAGCTACAAGGGAAAACCTTATATAACACAGATAAGTTTTTTATCTAGGGCTGCTTTTATGCTTGTTACATATCTGTAAAGCTTTCCTCCAGCATTGTGTTACAGAATAAGAAAGTTGTACTTGAGGGGGAAAATTAGCATGTTGGTTAGATTTTAGTCCATCACGCAAATAAAATTGAAATATATGTGCTTATAGAGTAACTTGCTTCTGGTACTATCATGGCAGCTTTCAGCTGATTATTTGCAAAATCTAGACAATTTGACTCAGCTACCACTTCTAAATAGAGAAAGTAATACAAAATTTGCCAAGACTGCCTCAAGTTAGTGAATTTTTAACGGATTCTGTTAGTTTACAATGCCTAGCTGTATAAGAGATGATTTAGGCTGATACTGTTTATTTGTATGTTGGGACAGGAGTACTTGAATGATTCTTTTGGAGCAGCTTTCACGTTCAGAAGCTGCATTCTGATCTTTTGGATCTATGAACATTTTAGAAATGGAAAATAAGACTATTTGCTGATAATATGATGATCGTGCCATTTACCCAAGCAGTTATGTCTGTGTTCACTCTTAACTCACATTTTCCAATCATTCAAATTCCTTCTCCTCTCACTCATTGTTAGTGGAATTTATATGTTGACTGTATGTTGTTATCCCTCATTATATAGGGTTTTAAAAAAATGCTGCTCTGCTGTCACACAACCATCTCAGTACTCAATAACTACATTAGCTGTTGCCGCAGTATGTGTGGTGGCTGTCTTAAGGCAGGGAAGAAGAGCATGCTTGAAACTAAGTTTTCATTTGCCTGAAATTCAAAAGAATACGATAGTATTTGGAAAACTCCTCAAGCAGCTGGATTTAGCCTTTGGATGCATGTGGCCAGTAATGCATGCAGAAAAGATTGAGCAGATAAATATTTGTTGAGAGGTCTATAGAGAGAATGGCCTCAGCTTGTTCCCAAACCTTTAGTGGAAGACCCTACATGGTGATGGCAAGGTGCCCAGGCTGAGATGCGTGGAAGGGGGCTGCAGCACACCGCGTCTGTGTGTGTTTGCCCAAGAAAATGAAGCCCATTATTGCAGGGGGGTTGGACTAGATGATCTCTCGAGGTCCCTTCCAACCCCTAATGTTCTGTGATTCTATGTGATCGTGTCATCTGCCGCAGTTACAAAACCTGCTGCACGCTGCTCTGGTAACCCTGCTGTGGTGGTGCTCCGAGTCCTGCAGGGAAAATATGAAAGCCTGCATCTAGAACTGATCTATTAAGTAGAGCTGTACAAGTCACTGACTGTGATGTTTCATACCATAACGACTACCCCGTAGGTGTATACATATAAGAATTCCTGTCAACAATATGAACTCTTAATCACTTTTCACCATTACTGCAGGAAACTCAAATTGGCATTTAAGAAATATTTTGATTTAAAAATAATATTCCTAGCTGTATACCATCAAATTTGCTATAAAATCTTGAGTCCCCTTCTGTGACTTAATTTATTAATTTATTTCTAGTATGTGCAAATAGTATTATTTCTTTCTTCAGTGTCATTAACTTTGTCTTCTTGCCATGAGGCTGTATTGCCATATCTTCCTCAGTTATTAGTTGCTACAATGAACTTTGACTGAAGATGACTGTGCGGTAAATGCATCAAGTTCCATTACTGTCTCATGTTTCTTTTTCTATAACTTACACAGTTAAGGGAAAAAAAACACCATAAGTGGCTGATTTTGTTTCCTAGTTTCATTTTTCATTACCTAAGTTATCTGATTTAGGTCACAGGGCTATGTTTCTAAAAGAGATGTTTGAAATCTAAACTTGGATCTGTCTCTTTGACAATTATATATATACGTATGTATTTTAAATCTAAGTCTGAATTACTGGAAGCAACTAAAGCACTTACACTTTTAATCTTACAAGAAGACAGTGTGTGTAAATCATCTTTGCCAGGTGGTGCACATGAGGGTCTCCAGCACTTGGGTCCTTATGGCAATATCCCGAACATTGTGGCTGAGCTGACAGGAGACAACGTACCAAAGGATTTCAGTGAAGATCAAGGATATCCTGACCCTCCAAATCCCTGCCCTATTGGAAAAACAGGTAATTCCGCTGTAGCCTTTACACCTCTGTCTTCATTGTGCATCCTTCAGCGCTGTACTGGGCAGTACAACAATTGATCAGCAATGGGTGGTTTTTTTCATTCTCCATCCCAGAAGTGGAACTACTGAGCAATCAGGGGGTTTAGGTGAGATTTTTTTTTTTTAATATGTGCCCCTTCTGTACTGCTATACAACTGCTAGAGAAGGTCAGGTGGAAGAAATCACCTTGACCCTCAGAGTAGAAGATTTATGATAGTGTCTTGTTCTTGAGGAAGTTCATTTTTAGGCTGGCCTCTGAAAAAAGTTACCATTCTGTACAGATGAGATTTACCCTTATTTTAGAGGCTTTCATTGTGCCAAGAGGAATGAAACTGTCTGCCCTGATCTCCAACTCAGACCGTGAGTCAATATTTAAGACACCTTGGCTCCAAACCATGTGGCTTTATAGCTCACTGAGGGTGCATCTGTGCCAAGAAATGGAGAGCTACGTGGATGTACCCTGGCGTGTTGCACGCAGGCTCGCTCTGGCAGAGGAGCGGTGCACCCTCAGGATGCGGTGCCTGGGACACCCTGTATGTCCCCCAGCCTGTGGCTGCCCACGTACCCGAGCCGTGCAGGTGGCTAGTGCTGAAGGGTCTCCAAAGCAGCACTGCATGTGCATGATATAGACATACCCTGAGGGAATTGATCCTTTTTTCCTGTTATTTGAGCCAAGGAATGATTTCCAGTACTGAAAGTAGTAGTAAAACACCCATTGGCTGCCTTGGGAGCTGGAACTGGGAATGAACACTCTATTTTTCTCTCATTTTTTGTTTGTGAGCTAAAAGATCCTTTCAGAATCTTTTCTGTTTAGTCTTCTTTTATGTTACTTGGATAATGCAAACCAGTTGTCTTTATTCTTATTTAAAAGTATTCTAACTAGCTTAGATTTGATCAAATACCAAATATTTGTCAAGAAAAGTTTTGCAGACAGTGTTTTTACATTTCATTCAAAAATATGGCAGAATTTTGAATAGTGCTCCCTTACTGTTTTCTATTACAGCCCATTTGGTGATGATGCCTGTATCTATTCTGAAATAACATCTAATCTTCCATTTTGTTCAATTTAGCTGTTGTCTGACAGGTTGCAAATGACAGTTGTAGGTTTTTTCATGCACACAAGCACACACAGACTTCATATCTTCTGCCCATTAGACTTCTGTTAGTGATTAGATAAATAAATTAAAGGCCTGGCATCCAGAGAAATGCATTTGGAAATCCATTCAGTTTTTCTTTTCTGGGCAAAATAAAAGTTGTTAGCTAAGCTAATACAGTCAGATCTGAACACGGGGGGAAATCTTAGGGAAGTGCTGCCTGCTCAGATAAATGTCTCTGTCATAGGTATGCTGTGAGTGAAGATAGTATCTACTAGGATTAGAGTAAAATGTTTTTCAGAGCCTTAAATGGAAATTCAAGTGGTGACTGTGTTATGCATACAAATTACTGGAGGCCTTCCTCAATCAGGTCTGTGGATTTCCTTAATGGAAAACAATTTTTCCAGTCACTGTCTAACATATGCGCATTCCACAGTGGGAATACATGAGGCTGAAGCACTTGAACTTGAAGACTTTTGGATTAGCAGTCACAGAGGGCACACACACGTACATCCAGCTGCCCTTTGTGTTTTCCACCAAAAGACACAGCTTTTCTGAGAAGGTCGACCACACTTCTCTTGTCACCCACTTCTTTCGAGATGACCCTATCCTTGTTGAAACTGAAATAATTTTTAAGTGCTTGTAGTTAAGTTTAATTGTTTCTGAGTTACTTGGACAGTATGGTTAGTTTTCCCCAGTTTCCTACTGGCAATTGGATTTTTTTTCTCCTATTTTAAGGAGAAAAGAGAAAGCAGGATCTGTTAGAATAACTTCCTCAGGTCATTGAATCAATCTGAGTGAAGTCTTTACTGCTTCCCACATCTAGGGGAAAAAGATAATCCATCTACAAATCTTTTTACATGATAATCACACAAGGACAGAAGGTAAAGTTGACAGGTGTGTCCTCTGGAGTTCCTATGTTCTGGTAAATGCGGTCACTTGCATGCCCAGCATCGTGCCCCAGGGGTAGGATCTCCTTGGGTATGCCTGAGAGGAACTTGGACTGCAAGCTCCCCATGCTGACAAAGCAGAGGAGCAAACTCTATCCAAATTGCTGCTCTGGACTCAAGTTGCTGAATTGTTTAATGTAAAGTAGTTTAATGTAAAGATGACTTATTTTGGTAAAAAGTCCATAAGCTGATTTTTTAAAAGGGTATTATCCTTGATGTGACACAGTCTTCAAAACCATCCGTTGTGACAAGATGAAGTTTTTGGACCCATCAGATTAGTTACCAATCTGCAGAAATGTCTTCAGCAGAAGTCTTCATAGAATGGCTTGAGTTGGATGGGGCCATAAAGAACATCTAGTTCCAAGCCCCTGCCATGAGCAGGGACACCTCCCACCAGACCAGGTTGCTCACAGCCCCGTCCAGCCTGGCATCGAACACTTCCAGGGAGGGGGCATCCACAACTTCTCTGGGCAACCTGTGCCAGTGCCTCACCATCCTCACTATAAAGACCTTTTTCCTAATGTTTAGATTTGAAGTTTCATTAACTTCTGTGGTTTTTGTTGTTTTTTGTTTGAATTAAATATATCCTGACAAACTCCTTTCAAACTAAAAAATACCTGATATTTTCCAGTCATCCATTTCTTTAAATAGTTTGTTGGCGTTGGTTGGTTGGTTGTTTAATTGCATTTAATAATTTTGCTGATCAGTGTGCTACATATTGTGTGTTTCAAAGCTCCTAAACACTCAGTGTTTTCTAATGTACTTTTGTAGTTGATGACGGGTGTCTAGAAAACACCCCGGACACAGCAGAGTTCAGCAGGGAATATCAGCTGCACCAGCACCTTTTTGATCCAGAACATGACTATCCCAATGTGGGCAAGTGGGTGAGTACATGCCTCTTGCTTATTTCTGTTGCCTGCGAAACTGGGCGTTGTCTGCTGTGTGGCATACTGTGAAAAACCACAGGGAGAATATTGCGCTTATTGCTGGAAAAGTGATCACCTGAAGGGAAACTTCTCAAAAAGGTGAAATTTCCCTTAAAAATAGAGAAATAATGCCTTTGATTGATGAAAAGCATAAAGATAGAATGTAGAAATCCTTATCTTATTAGCTGACCCAAAGCATGACAACTATGTATGTATGCAACCAACCACTTCTCAAGCACAGTGAACAAAAATTAGCGCACAAGATTTCAAGACACAACAGGACCCTAGTTTGAAAGATTAAGATTTTCCAGGTTCAGTGACTGTTCACTGTTCAGCTACTTAAATGGTAAAAAAAAATAAAAATGGAGTGCAGCAGTGCCTGAACACCTTAAAAAATCTAAGTCCAGACAACTTGCTCTAAGGAATCCTCTCTAGCTTAAGGATATTGGAAGACTTGATGTTGCTTCTAACTCTGTTCAGGTTGTACACTATATTATATTGAAAACCTACTTTACACATTGCATATAATAAATACAGCAAGCTACACTAAATGCAAAAATCTTGCTCTGAGCGTACAAGGACTTTAATAACTCGAGCTAGACTATTCCTGCAGGCTAGAGGCTCCAAAGAGAGCTCTGCTGCTTAATCTTAGATTACATCAGTTAAATGTCCAATCCCAAATCCATCTTCAGGCGCCAGGAAAACAATAACAGTGACCATAATTTATGCTTCTAGAGCAAATCATGAAGTCTCATTTTACATTGTTATAACACTTTACTTAAGATTGCCCTGGACCACTGCTCTGTAAGCATATATCGATAAATGGACATGTTTGGCAGCCTCTTCTCCTGCTGTAATTGTGAGACAATGATTCATCGCTCATAATCAAACCAGTGTAAGATTTATAGTCTTAATTACTTCTGTGAGTGCTAAATTTCTAGAGAGAATCATGCCAGAAATTCAAATTTTGGAAACTCTTGTTGTATTCTAATTACCATCAAAGGTTTTAATTTTAAAAGCACCAGATGGTGAACTTTCTCATTTATGCCAGATAATGCTGTTAGTTTTCTTATTATTCATAAGTAATTTACTTTCATAATACCACTCTGAAGACTGTAAAAGCACTTCTGTAAATCTTTGGCCTATAGCAAGATTTCAAAATCAGGCATACATACTGCGTTGTCATCAACAACATACATACTTAATAAATGGTAGGTAATCATTAGTGAAAACTGGCCTTTCTTCTTTTCTCCATCCATCACTACTAATTCAGGGGAAAAAACTGCTCATGCATGGATTAAACGAGACTGTTAGGTACTAAACATAATCATATCTAGTTGCAGAGTGGCCAACTCCAGATCTTTTTAATTAGAGATGAAACAGCTGGTAACGTGCATGAGCAAATGTTCTGCCGAGATCCAGGAGAACTGCCCCGGTTGCCGCCTCATTGTATATGACTGCACATTAAAGAGATAAATACAACAGTATCTTGTTTTATGGCTGGTTTAGTTATTTTTGTCTCCCTGGGAAAAGAAGAGCAGGAAAACACCTTAAAAAATAGCCGTTTGAGACTTTATGAAAAGGAAGAGATGAGGTAGTTTGGATCTTTCAGGTCACACAAATGACCGAGGCGGCTGGCCAAGGGCTGCCTGGGGCTATCTGTGTGCATCCTCGCCCTCCCTCTGCCCCCAAACCCGCCCTGCCCACCAGCAGCCTGCTCCTGCTTCTCCTCCCGTGGAAGAGCCTGGGACCAAAAGCCCCAGGGACTGTCACAGATGTGTATTTCCAGACTGTGTTTCCATGAACCCCTGCATGCTGCCAAGGGCCGAGGCTGTCACCACAGTCTGAAGCCCTGGGAGCCCGTGTGTCTCCTGGACCCACGTGTGCTGGCAGCGGAGCTTCTGCCCTGCCTTCCCCTGCCGTGGTGCGGTCAAGGCAGCGTGACGGCTCCCACCGACGTGGCCTTTCAGGGAGCCAGCATGCATTCCTTAGCGTAACCACAGTAAAACCCGAATTACATTAGCAGGTCAGGGAAAAATAAAAAGAAAAAATGACCTGCTTGTTCATGAATAATGGGATTGAAACAGGTTGGTTGGTTTGTTTTGGTGACAGACTGTCACGCTTGCAAAGCTGCAGGACCTCGCTGTACCCTGTGAACAGCAGGCGCTTTATATTGGGATAAAACAAGTCTAGAAGATGCCTCATGTAGCAAAGTGTAGGGTTCCATGCAGGTGCTAAACATTATGTGTAAACACTGCTAATACATTTGAAAGTACAAATATATAAATCATGATAAATACATACTGGCTTAGGAGAGGGAAGAAAGAGGAAGAGTTTTGCTGTCTTTGGGACAACTCTACATGTATCAGTCTTCTGTCCTGTGGGAAGTCTCGGGAACAGACTGTTTATAGGGTGAGATACACAGCTTATACTCTTGCCCCAGCCCTGAAGACTTTCCTTCTCACATGCGGAAAACGCAGAGGGGACAGATGATGAACTTTTGGAGGTTTCTACCCTGGTGTGCAACTACAGTTTCCAAGAGTTCTGGGTGGGTTTTTTTCCTCTCAGTTCAGACTTTTCCTTGCAGGAGACAGGTACTTTCCATTTGAGTTTGCCTCTTCTGCATCTTGCAAATTGACTCTTTAGAGGGTCTGAAGAAGTGTTGGAATCCAGAAAGATTTGGACAAATATAAAATTTACAAGGCAAATCTAAAACCCACTTATATGGAAGTTGTTATTGAAACCCATGGTGCGAACTACTACCATGTATAGGGCTTAAAAAGAAGAGGGAAGTTCAACTGTGTTTTCTGACACTGGTATCAGCACAAATAGAATATTTAAAGCAACTATGTCTTCCAGCAACACTTCTTTTTACTGAAGCAATGGATAACACTTCTCTCTAAGTGTAGAAATAATGCCAGTGTTGCTTATCAGTTACAAAGGAGGGATGCAAGAGAGCACAAAGAAAGGTAAATCGGAAGCAGGGATAAAAATGTTCTATGAACTCCTTGTTAAAGAAGTTACCATCTCTGGCTTTAAATTTTATTTGAAACCTGAAACTAGTTGCACAGATTTAATTTCATTCCAACTCCAGTTATAGTGAGCAACATTAAGTGCATCTTCTTTACCAAATGTTGTTGTTAAATATCTGGATAGCGATGGTGATTATTAGAGTGGATTATGGTAGGTTTGGTCCCTCTCTTCAGTTTCAGATAGTAGAGATTGTTTAATTTGATGTAGGATGCTTGGTGTAGTGGAAATTGTCGTGCTTGATATTCCCAGTAAGACTGTACGCTGACCGAAAAAACCCACCCATTATGAAAGGGCACAATCTTGCTAAAGCAATTTTCCTTTTCAGTTTTGCTTAATAATTGTGCATGCCCAAATTACCGAGCTGTTGATTATTACTGGCTTAAAGATATTTCAGTGAAGTCTGAAAGCTCTAAGGGTAAATCTCTCTGGCATTAGTGAGTTGGCTGTCAGCATTTTAACTGCTGAGTTTTTCCCACTGAAATCCCAACCTGTAGTACCCTAATCTGAGTAGCTGGGAGGGTGCAAAGGAAGCTCCAGGAGTGAGGGGAAAGTAGAAACTCACAGGCAACGCAACTCCATGTGACCTGTATCTTTTATTGGAGAAACTCTGTGTCTTCATTCCTAATAAATCCTGATTGAGGGATGAGAATGGTGAGCATCTCATGGGTAGATTTTGGTGGTTGATGAGCTCAGACCCTTACGTAGTGGAACATATTTTCAGAATTGGTATTACCATACAAGCACACTCTTAGCTCATGCTCTGTAATGTCATTTGCTTTACACTCCACATAATGCTTAAGTAGTAGTTATGGTCTTAAAACATTCCTGAACAGACTAAACAAAATACAGTCTTCCTTAGCAGGAACAATTCAATTGTAAGGAATTGTTGTGAGTGACAGAAATATTAGCTCTAGTAGTCATGAAATTCTTTTTATTTCAGAAACACTATTTTTCTGCTCATGAACAGTATAAGGTCAAATAGTTTAGAAAGAGAAGCTTTGGTGGTGCTTTGTTTCCTAAAGAGAATCATTTTTGCATCCATGGGTTTCTTTAAAATGCTAAATTTAAGTTTTCCCAAAGTGAGTTTGCATAAATGACAAGCCAAGAATGTCTCCCTTGGCCAACTTCATCTCTATTCCCTTTTGGCACAGCTCAGACAAAATAACTGAGGTTGGGCAAGAGATGGTTGGGCCTTGTGAATTTGGGGTTTAATGAACACGAGAAGTACAAAACAGACAATTTTGGCAGATTTCATTGTAACACTTGAAAATGTTTGTTTTTTCTCATATCAAGGCTGCAGAGAGGGCAGAAGTGTTTGGTGAATTTGTCTCGCGTTAGTATTACACTTTCTATTTATATAATCAATGTTAGGTCAGTTGTTTATAGCAGAATTAATGGCCTTGTTTATACAGTGTCCTGCTTTTATACATGTAATTCTTCTCTCCTTCCATTTTCAGGTTAGGATTTGGTTTTGTATTTCTTCATAACACACAATTGAAACAAAATGTGTTGAGCATGTGTGTGTTATTCCAGACTTTATTAGAATTCACTACTTGTATGAAATACAACAATATGTGGATGCACTTATGTAAACTATGGTCAGAGGGGGGTTTTTTGTGTTGGTTTTTTTTTATGTTGGGATTTTTTTTTTCTTTTCTCATCATCATAACTTTCTCTTCTGCCAAGATGTTTTTGGCAGTTTTTAAAAGGTTCGCCATTAAAAATGTTATAGACCAAATGTTTTTTAGAAACTTTATTGAGGGCACTACTTAAACAAAGGAAGAATTGGCACTGAATTCCTTTCAGCAGAACTTTGCACTGGGAAGTGTTGATATCTGGAAGGGAATAAGCAAAGACAACAAAACAGTAGGAATGATGCTGATTGCTGTTTTTAAAAGGAATTAGAAAATCCCTTGTAAAGAAAAGATTTTTTGCTCCTGTTCGTGTGTCACCTCAAGTGCATAGAAAGATGTACCAGAGGCAAGATTCTTGCTTCCTCTCCTTCCCATTCTTGCTTTTCTTTTTTTCTGTCTTTCTTTTTTTTTAATATGTACATACATATATATATATATATATATCTATATATATATCTCATGTACCACATGATGGGCAACATCCAGTCTGTATCATTATACCAGCATGTATATGAGGCACTTATTACCTAAACACGGATGATAATATAGTGCAACATAGTGGAAAAATACTGGCGTTTTATTTGTTGATAAGAGTGTGACTGCTGCTGAACTGCAAAATGTTAGTAGGAATATCCAAATATTTATTTGTGGTTTATCTTTCCTGTAAAACTACACACCCCTCTACACTTGCTAATATTTAACATCAAAACTAATATTTTAAAAGAAGAGTGTAATGAATTTGATGGCTGCATTTTTTTTTTCTCCTTCCAGAGCAAGAATTTACTCTTTGAGAAGATTAATAGTGGTCCAAAAAGAAGAAGGAGGGTAACTATCAGAATATTTCATAGAGAGCTAACAAGAAATAAAATCATACTGTTGAAATTAATTAGTCTAATGGCTCTACATTATACTTTACATAATGTGTAAAGTCAAGGAATCTCTAAGATAAATTACTACAGCAGGCTTCAGGAATGTCCACCGAGTACAGGATGTGTTTGTCTAAATAGCCTGTTGCTTTCAGAAAATGCACTTCAACTCAGAGTATTAATTAAAAAACTTCTTATTATCTGTGCTTTGAATTGATCCTTTTTGCATAAAACCATTTAAATATCTTTAAAACAGAATTTAGAAGTTTCTTACTAAAAATATTGGTAAATGTAATTACCACTACCCACACATGTGAATATTGTGTGTAAACAACAGTAGAACTGGTTCTTTAGCTGAACTGTAATTTGATTCACTTAGGTACTTAGATCTACCTCAGATTAAACTCCTGTTTCTCTGTCCCACTTCCTCGAAAGACAAAGATGAATGAGTTCTCATCTTTCTGCTGCTGAAACAAGAAAGGCAATCCACATAGCACAGGGAACCTCTATGCAATCCACCTCACTATTGTCTCTCTTTTTTTAGTAGTGTCAGCCTGTCTTTTATCAAAAAATCACTTTCAGGCAGAATCAAAGCCTTTAGCTTTGCAGCTGGTATTTTTAATTTTTTTTTTTACAAGAGGAAAAGGTCTAGCTCTCTGCCAGAAAGTGTCTTTTCAAAATCTGACAGCACAGTTTTTATTGTAAATGAAGTAAATTTGGTTGAAAATAACTGAAGTGTAAGTGAAGATTATTTATTTATTTAACTCTCAAACCTAAAGTCTTTGCTAGAAAGGGAGAAGGTGAATTGATCTCTTAGCAATTCACACATCACTGTTCAACTATAAGTTAACGACCCATCTGGAGTTTAGAATCTGCCTGCTGCTTGCATTTGATTTTCAAGTTTATTAGCAGAAAAGGAAATGCACCTTATTTTAACTCTAAAGTAAGTAGAATTTACTCTGGAAATAGTTATGTGGAATATTTATTAATAGCTAGAACAGCATGTTAAATTAGGATTAGTGCAATATATACATGAGAAAAAAAAAAATCTATCTGTGTGCTGACTGGTATAATCAGATCCAAAAGGAATAATACCTGGAGAGACGTGACAGCCACGTGGCTAGGGTCACCCAGAATTTTGAAGATGAAGCTTTAGTTTTTGCTTTGCAGCAGATTATATTTCTTAGCACAGGCACGTCACAGTGGTAAAGTCATTACCATGTAAAGTATTTTATTGTTTTGAGAGCGTTACTGTAATGATTACTAATGCTTTAAGGAACAAGTTAGAATTTTCACCTGATCAGGAGAAGGGTAACCTGGAGCTGGAAGTGGCAGAGTGTATTTTTCCAGACACCAGAAAGCCCCTCCTGCCTTCTGCGGTCCCTGCACGAGAATCCGATACCCCAAATATGAGAAGAGTGCTTCTGTAATCACTGAGTCACAGTGCCCTGGGCTCGGAGCTGTGCACAAAGGTACTCGGGAACTGCATTGCTCTGAATTCAGCACAGCTGTGTGGGATTAAACATTTTTCAGTCAAATCAGCCAAAAATTTTGCATTATATGTTTTCTTTTGTCGGTGGAGAAGAATTCAGATTTTTATGTATTCTCATTCTGGTTTACGTTATTTCAAAAAGTAGCAAGCACGTACCATTCCAAAAAAAAAGACCTATTAATCTTCCTGAGAATCTTCAAATAATTCCTAGAAGTTTATGCAACAGATGAATTTCACTAAATTAACATTAAACAGAACTTCTTAAAACAAACACAAACAAATCATTTACATGTGTCTTATTTTTAACTGTTTAAAGCATTAAATTAGTGTTAGTTTTATTTTCAAAGATTTTTCCACATTCATTTCGGGATCTTAATATTTTTATGTTTTCACTTGCAACAGGCAAAGCGCTCAACAAACAATAGAAGAAAGCAAAAGGGCTGGTCTGCGCTATGGTTAAATATTAATGATAGCGTCTAGAAATCTTGAGAAAACTCAAAGACAGAAACCCCCTAAATCTTTCCCCTAATACTTGGGCTATTTGAAAATAAGTATTTCATGCCTATTTGGAAAGCTTTTCTGGTGAAAGAAGCACAAAAATATCTCAAGAAAAGTAATTTCTATGATATGGGCCAGCCTGACAAGAATCGGGAGATACTGGAAAATTTGCATTCCTCCAAAGTTTGTCCTTAGGCAAACCATTTTTATTGGCATCAAAACCCAGCACACTAGAATTTTTGTCTGTATCTGTGAAGGAGAAAGTATATACTTGAGTTTTGTTTACACTGACACTGTAACAGGCCAGAAAGGGGGTGTAAATAATATTTAATTCTGAAGCTTCACTAAACTGCTTGATACTTGCAAATAGAGTAAATACACTTTATTCCAGGGGCGCAGATAGAAGTCAAGCGTAGGATTCCTGCTATTACTCCGATCTCCAAACATTTTTGAGACAGGATCTGTTCATCTTCAGTCTCACGTTGTGCTGCTTGCACGGCGTAAAGTGAAGTTCAGCCCTCTCCGGGGATGATCTTTCCAGCATTCCCTCGTTCTGGCAGTGGTAGGAGAGCCATGTCCTGTGCCAAACCCTTCCTTGGCTTGGCTTCTGTGCCAGCAGCTTTTTATCTAAGCATCCAGAGATGAAGCGAGGAGGGCTTTCCTGGAGAAGAAAGGGGCTGAAGAAGGGACTTGGGGAAAACAATGGCATCTACCTTGTCTCCCAACACAAGGTCCACCAGAGGCTGGTCATTTCAACTAAAGCTTATCTGCCTTTCTCTAACGTTAAAGTTCTGTACTGCCGCAAGAATTAGGGAGTGAGGTGGTCTGCTGCTTCTCTGCTCAGCTGAGGAATGGAAAATGAAGCAAAAAAACACCGTGTTTAACTCACTGTCCTATCCCATCACTTGTGTTATTTTTAGTGGTCGGATTAAAGTCTTGCACACAAAAAAAGTATTAGGAAACAAAATATTTGGTTTGAGATTTATTCTCTGGGAGCAATCCCTTCTTTTCCTTTCATTCTGCAAGTATTTGACTGATAAATATGTAAGTATACCTACTGATCACTTACCTTCTCTATGTTTCCATGCTTCTAATAAGCATAAATAACTTTACAATTTTTCAGAGTGTGAACCCATATCTGCAAGGACAGCGGCTGGATAATGTTGTAGCAAAGAAGTCTGTTCCACATTTTTCAGATGAAGACAAAGGTCCTGAATAAGTACAATAAAAATGAATGATGAAAACTCATGCCATCCTCAGCTAGATCATGATATTGCTTATATATAATCATCTATTAAAATCCTTGTGAATGGCAGCATGTTTATTATTTATATAATTGTAGATGAAAAACAGCTGTATTTATAACAGTATGTTCTCCTAGATAACAAAAATATGGTTCTGCTTTTTGTTAAGTTATGGTAAAAGGACATTTCTGTTGTTTTTATTTTAGCCATGGAGCAAACTTTAAAAATGTTAGTCATTTTAATAGCTAACGTGAGGTAACGGTCTTAATGAGCAGCTTGTAAATAGGAAGATGTAAAAAGAATGCCCGGTCTGACTCCAACATTTAATCTTAAATGTTACTATGTTTGACACATAAAAATTATAGTTTTATGTTTTGTTCACAAATATTGTTACTTAGCAAAGACAAAGTATTTATTTTACCCAGAGAATTTTGGCTTTTGGTCCATTTTAATAAACATTTAAGCAATCTACAAGGTTTGCAAAGTGACATTTTCCAAAATATTTCAGAGGCTCATTTGTCTTGGTTATTGCT
Organism: Apaloderma vittatum; assembly: GCF_000703405.1. NCBI lineage: Eukaryota > Metazoa > Chordata > Aves > Trogoniformes > Trogonidae > Apaloderma > Apaloderma vittatum. The sequence continues at coordinate 26,775 of NW_009696135.1, forward strand.
GTGCAAATTTAAAAATTAAAGAAGTGCTTTTTGACTCTATCCACTGGAATATTTTTCTGTTAATCCACAACTTCCCTGAACACTTGCACATCTTTCTTCTTTATCAATGGTACTGTTGTGTGGAAATTCATCTTCCCCGCTGTTCTTTGTCTTAGTAACAGCAGCATTTGTGCATAACTTGCTTAATTTCTGTTTCCCTGGGATATTATAAGTGAAGACGGAGACATGTGTCTGTGTTAATAAGGTTGTGTCAACATCCTCTGATTCTAAATCCAGGATATGAAGGTCATTACAGTTGATGATCTTCTGCAAAACTCTGATATTCTAATAACACTGGTAGCTATCACTACTCTTGAAGTTGCTCTGGGAAGCTTAAATTGCCTTTTTGACCCTAGGAGCTTGAAAAACTTCATATTGCAGCAAACTGAGCTCTCCCTTTCTGAAAGCTGAGAATATAAAATTACCTAAAATTTTGTTATTTTCAGGGTGCATCTGAGATACTTCAAGCCATGTGCATGGGGTATTGGAATGATGGAGCATAGCATTAGTTTACAGGTTTCAACTTCAAATCTATGGAAAAAAAATGTAGTTTCTTTCCTTGTCCTACAGAAAGACACAGTAAAACAATGATGACTGCTCAGAAAAAAAAAACCCCACCAAACAACAACAACGACAAAAACCTAAAAGAAACAAAAGGCCCTAGCTATATAAGATTAAAGTTAACAGGATGGCACAAATATGGCTGTATGGCATTTGCCTTTTCTAGCCCAGCACTTAGCAATTTTTAATAAATTATGTATTCAGAGAGTTGGTCCTCTGACGTCATTTATGGTTAGATTGCAAAACTCCGTAATGTTCTCGGCAGAACTGTCCTGTCTTTCACCATATTTCCTCTTTAAAAAAAAAAAATCTGGAAGAGAAAACTAAATAGTATGTAATGCAGTGGAGTTTATACTCACAAGTGACACGAAAATTGAGGAGTTTGTGTGAATCGCAGAGCTGCTTCCATTCCAGTGCCTGGAATGGGATGGGAGTAATCCAGCTGTTCACATGAGAGGATTTGGGTTCTCTGCTTCTTGAAAACACTCTTTTTATCTGCATTCCCATTTAGTCTTCACACAGGTATTGATTGTTGTAGAGTTACAAAGGCTGTCTCCAAAACCAGAAAAAAAATTGGTATAGCATGGCTTGAATCTGAAATCAGAACCCACCAATGTCCAGTGGCTCAGAGTATGTGAAATGGTTATTCCTCCCACTTAACCCCATGGCCTGCTGTTGGTGCTGCAGCAAGGCTTCCAGCTGGTCAGAGACAGGATAAACTGGAGTTTCCTCAGGTACTCAAGTGTCTTATCAATACTTTCAATCTGAGCTACATTCTGTCCTTATTAGTACAGTAAAATCCATTTTAATCACAAAACCAAAGCAACCATGAAGGCTATTTATTTCATCGTTAAGCTCTGAGCAAGGTCTAGCCTATGATAAAAGGTGGTGTGTACAGTAAATGGGGGTCTTAAAAAGGGAGAGGCAGAGACATACTGTTTGTTTAGTAGTATCAGAAATCCCACACCTGATTTCTTGAAGCACTTCAGCTCACGACAGGCACTATGTAGGGATGTGATAATCCAGCCCCGCAAACTGACCAGCCCAGGAATCTGTGGTGGCTGCCTGGGACCCTGCTAGGGACAGAGGAGCTGCCCTTTTGTCTATGACAGATCTGCACATAGCAGGCAAAGGAGAAATTACACAATTTAGAGATGTTTTTGTCTTTAAATGCAAGCAAAAAAAAAACAACCCCAAAAAACCCTTTATGCTGCGAAATGCAATGATGTGTCTTACAGGAACTGCCTGCTGGAAGCAATCGAACGCATGGCGCTGAGCAGCCGTCTGCTGAGACCATCAGGCAGCCTGAGTGTTTCACCAGGAAGGCTCAACAGCACTATTGCGAAATTTTAATAACATATAACTATTACACCACAATAATGAGATTAATTATGCTAATTTCAGTTTTCACAATAGAGCTGCCTTTCTATACCAGGACTGGTAGTCATGTGTTAATTGAACAAAACACGCAAAAAAGCTGGCCTTCCTACTACTCCAACAACAACCCAATCATGTATATGTATTTTTTTTTATAACGAATCATCACTGTACTGGTCTTTCAAAATCAACAAACACAGATGTGAACTATCCCCCTCACCAAGAGCAAACTCCACCAAACTGATATTTACAGGAATGTAAATAGCTGCTCAGCTCTTACAGGTGTAATCAGCCTTTTACTTTTATGATGCATGTGAATTGAGGAGCATGTATATTGCTATTGTTGTTTAGAATTTTCATTAAAATCTTTTTAGATTATTTTAAAAGCTGCAAATCTGTTCATACTTGCAGATACTTGAGACACAACGTGCATGAAAGAAGCTATACAAAATAAAGTGTATTGCCATGCAATGTTAATTTTGTCCAGTAAAGAAATATTTATGACCCTAGTTTAATAAAAAGCTCTGTGTAACTGAGCAGATGATACTATTTGATTTGTGACACAAAACTTACTCCGGGAGTGCATGTGTGTGTATATATGTATATGCGTATATACATATATATACACACGCACATAAACACACACACGCATACACACACTAACATACACTTCTTAAAAGGTAACACAGACTTACAATAAACTCAATAGGAAATATTATAGATATGTCGACCCACAACAGAAAGTAATATAAAAATGTTTAGTAAATTATTTAGGAGGGGAAATTAAAAAAAGCCTCCTTCTATTGCAGATTTGCATTCACCTAACAAAACCATACCACTAATCTATTCAGCAGCTCATGAGCAAACCAAAGAAACTTGGAACTACTTCTGGGAATCTGCTGTCCAAGTCCTGAGAGTCATTTACAGAGTTGTAAGTAAAGTTAATCTGAAGCTTATATTTTTTTTTTATCTAAGTAATGGTGAATCATAGAATCACAGAACGCTAGGGGTTGGAAGGGACCTCTGAAGATCATCTAGTCCAACCCTCTTGCCAGAGCAGGATCTCCTAGGGCAGCCCACACAGGAACGCATCCAGATGGGTTTTGAAGCATACCCTTAACTGTTAACCTGAGGAAGGACACAGGCAGAAATATGACTACCAAGTCAATGAAGTTTTTGGCTTCACTGTGGACAAAGTAACAACCAAGCCCCTTTGTTTCCAAATGGAAGGAGCTGGGGATGTGTCGTGGTTTGAACGCAGCCGGCAGCCAAACACCACTCGCACAGCAACTTGCTCACCCACCCTGGGGAACGGGGGAAAGAACTGGAGGGGTAGATGTAACAGGACTTGGAGGTTGAGATAAAAAATAATAATAATAGAAATAAAATTTAAAAAAATAATAGCAGCAATAATAGAATATACAAACAAGTGATGCACAGTGCAATTGCTCACCACATACTGACCGAGGCCCAGCTTGTTCCTGGCTAGTGACCCTGCAGGAGAAAATGCCAAAACTGTAGTCCCAGAAGAGAGTGTGCCAGCCCCCTGGCTAACTCTCATCTATTCACTGAGCATGATGTTGTGTGACACAGAATATTCCATCGGTCACTTTGGGTTCACTGCTCTGGCCGTGCTCCCTCCCAGCTTTTGGTGCACCTGCACACCAGCGGGACGTGGGAAGCTGGAAAGTCCTTGACTCCTTATCAACAACTAAAACCATCAGTGTGTTATCAGCATTCATCTCACACCAAATCCCATATTGAATCTAAACCACAGCACTATGCTAGCTACTAAGATGAAAAATTAGCCCCATCCCAGCCAAAACCAGGACAGGATGAAGACAAGTGTGATTTTGATGATGAAGAGGAGAGGAGTCCACGCCCTCAATTCAGGCCTCTAAACAGTAGCTGTGGAAAATGTTGAAAAGGCTCTGTTTTCATTTTCATGCTGTACAAAAACTAATTTTCAAACATTTAAATTTGTTGGGAAAAGCCCATAACAACACCAAACTAAAACAAGCTTGGAATCTTCTGACCTTCTTGCTAGTAAGCTCATTAAATCAACTCTCATATTCTTTGTAAAACTTCTCCGCAAATTAATTTTTATACAAGCATTTTTTTTTTTTTTTACATGCAAGTCTGGATCATTAGGATAATGCATTCAAAGATAATTTTTCAGCCAAAGAAGTCACAGATTCAGAAAGCAAGCACAGGCAGATTCAGAAGATGCTACCATGACCACACAAAAATTTAAAATGTACAAGGAAAGTAAAGTTTCATCTGACTCACAGGGGAGATGAGCGTGTCCACTGTTTTTTTTTAGCTAAGTGCCCTATAGGTAGGATTCAAGGTACCTCTCTGTCCAAGTCAGAAGCTATCAAGACTATCAAGGAATCACAGGATATTACCTCCAATTTTGAGACACCTGAATCCAAAGTTTCAAACTAGCAGAGCTGACAGACTGAATTATATTTCCACCGTGCTTGATATAAATAGCATGGCAGTCTGATTATGTCTGAAAGAAAAAGATAGCAACAACAAAAAGCAAACAACATATCAAATCCATTGCCACATGTATACATATTCATTCACTTAAAAGTTCAGTTTTGTTTGAAGCAATTATATTCAATAAATACTTGTGCTCAGGAATTATCTCAAATAATAAGTTTTCTTTTTAAATAAAGATTACTGCATCCTTTTTAAAGGCTGCCTGTTTGTGGTGCCTAGAAACAAAGGCAGATTCCAAGCATGAGCAAAAACAACAAGCTCCCTTAAGCTACTTGGCCTCTGACAATGGAAACTAAATAAAAACTAAAAGGAAATGTAGAAGAAGATAGTGGAAACGTAGAAGAAGATAGTGGAATTGCCATCATTAAGGGCCTCATGAACCATAAATGTGGCTGACTGGCAGAGAATTAGTTTCCCAAGACAAGATCTCCAAATATGATATAAAGAAAGGGTCAAATGAATAATTTTCCAAGTATATGCATAGTCAAGGTCTATCACATTCAAGCCTTTTGGTGTTAGGTGAAGAATTGTGTTGAACTCCAGTCCATCATCCTAATTCACCATGAGAAGAAAGTATGTAGTATCCATTTCCATTTGCGTTATTTATGATGCTAACTGCTTTGTTGTGATTACATGGATCCTGATGGCTGGAAGAGCTGCTAGCCATGTGTTCAACACATGGAAACTCAACAAACTTTAAATGATGTGAGTGTCATAGCAACAACATTACCAATTGGAACTAACAGAGCTTAGAAAAAAATAAATCCCCATTTTTACTAACAAGGTCTATTTTTGTATGTGGGGAAGGGATTAGAGATGGCAGGAATTGAGAATGGTTTCAGACTTTAAAGATTAGGTAGACCTGTGTCAAACTTTAAGGCTGGGCCAACCACTAAATTCTGACAGGCATTCTCTGTGGTCCCCACACTCCCCTCCAGGGGAGGGTAACAGAGGAACCATGGAGAGAGAGCCTTTGAGGTTGAAAAAGCACTTGAATCACTATAATGAAAAAGAAAAGTAATACTAGCAATTACAGTGAAGATATTGAACTGTATACAGATATTACACAAGTATACAAATATATCCAAAGATACAAAGAATATGTTAATATGGAACTCATGCCCTCCAGATGACAAGTAGATCCCAAGTAGAAAAGTCCTGGCCTGGACTTGGCAGCAGATGGGAGCACCCAAACCCAATGTCCTGATGACAACCCAGAAAACCAGAAACGGAGCTGTGCCACTCCCACCCAGAGAAGCAGGGCAAGACAACCTGTCCCAACAAACAATACTCCTCCACAGTGTGAAAACAGGTGACAGGAACACCAGCAGCACAGGGAGAGATGACAAATAGCCAGCAGCAATCCTTCCAGCACAGCAGGCACTAAAGGCCCCTGAGGTCTTCTTAGGGGCTATTTTATACAGATCCCCATGGGAAGGAACACCATGATTGGTCCATTTGAGTCACCTGACCCATCCGCTCCTCCCCATAGGCACAGCTGCCTCCCTTCCTCCACTGTGATTGTGTACCAGAAGCCCCAGAGAACTTTTATACTGGGGCTCTCAAATCAGGATCATCAGAGTCACCTCTTTTTACTTTTTCCTATGGTTCTTGTTACCAAAACACATGGAATCCAGTTCCTGATGCAATGCATGGGTGTCTTTTAACATTTAATTGCTGTGTTTCTTCATCCTACTCTGCTCTCCAAGAAAAACACTGGTGGTAGTCAGTGGCTAAATTTCACTGTAAAATGAGTGAGGCAAAGGAGAAAGCACAAAGACAAATAATGTGCTATTTGCTCCTAGCCTCAAACTCCCCCTCATTCCCTAACCAGTGTCATTCATTTACAGACCATTAAGCCCTGATTCTAAATGTATAAACACTGACTACTTTTACTCAAGATTTTTGTCCTCAACCAAACCACCATATGACACTGTAAGTTCCTTGGGAGCCACCAAAGATCTCTGTTAGAAATAACAGGGGTTTTTTAGATCTGAGTATCCGAGTATTTGTTAGATCATATAAGGCACGTGAAGCTTTGATGAGGAATTCAGTCTTAGCCTCTTTTAATGAATTCTTTATACTGAGAAACAACTCCTAGCAGTTCCTCAGTGCATTAGCCGCATTCTAATGCCCTAAAGTCCTCTAAAATCGGCTGAAATTCCAGAGGGGAAACGTGCTAGTGATTTTTCACCTTTCTACATTGGGAAACAAAGTATCAAACTACGGCATTTGATGTTTCCAAGTGGACGAAACAGACTCATGAAAGAACAAGCCAGGTCATCCAGAGAAGCACTCATAATTCACCACTGGTTAATTTTTCCTTTTTTTTTTTTTTTAACAACACTACAACCAGTGACTAACTCAATTGCAAAATTTCAAGTGACTATGGCTGTAAGATTTATGGGCTTTAAAGCTGTGTTACTGCAACTGAAGTAAGAAATCTATTTTTAACACTGCATAAACCATTTATCAATTTAAAAAATAGTCGTAACCCATTTAAGTAAGTTTTTTAAAAGTCATTGTTAAAACAGATGAGCATTGCTGCCATAGTTTGTGCACAGATCCTGGCTATTGATTAAATTCCCCAACAACCCTACGACTCAGCTGCACAGAGGCCTGTGCGTGTGCAGATGTGTGTGCGCGCAGCTCAAAAAGTAGAAAAGTTTGCCTTGTTTCTGATTCCTTATAGCTCTCTCCTACTACTCCCACAGTGTTTCCAGTCTTGCTGCAGCCTTTCAGATGGTTATGGGTCTGAAGCCATGGGATCTCAGAAGACTTGTTTTCTGGGACTCTCATGAGTGCAAGTTATCCAGCATGCAAGCAACAGGTGTGAGAATGACATAAATTTCTTTCACTTTAAAATACATTAATTATTTTCAGCTTTAGTAGTCAAGGCTATATTCCAATTTCTAACCGTATTGACTATTTCCTGCAGCAGCACCACATGAGCCATTAAAAGAATTATCCACAAACTTGAACATAAGACCTTCATAGACTACCCCTAAAATATTGGTTGCTTGTTAAAAACACTTTGTGTCCATTCTGTTGTGTATCTGGAGTCTCTTGATCTGGAGGTTTACGAAAATGGGGAATAATTTCCAATTAACAAGTGGGTGAACAGTTGAAAAGAGGTTGAGGGCCAGCTTCACTAAAGGCTGAAGTGCCCACCTTTGAACTTGTGCAAAATACCAAAGTCCAAGCACTTGGTCCTCAAACCTCACCTCCAATGCCTAAGGAGTCAGGCAGCTAAAGCTTGTAACACAATCAGGTTTTCTTGTCAATGACTTACCTCGGGCACCTAAACTTCTATTTCTGTGCATGCCTAGGACTGTTTGAAACTTGGTGAACCTGCATAGCTCTGCATCTCTGTATTGAAACCAGCCTCAATCCACAAATTTGGCAATTCATCCCTCATATTCCCTGGGGGAACCAGTCTGGTAAGAAACCACCTCACACAGGTCTACAGGACCAAGCATTGCACAAAATACCCGAGGAAAGGGGTGAAAAAAGAGGAGAGGAGAGGAGAGGAGAGGAGAGGAGAGGAGAGGAGAGGAGAGGAGAGGAGAGGGAAAGGAAGGAAGGGGAAGGGGAAGGGGAAGGGGAAGAAGAAGGAAAGGAAAGGAAAGGAAAGGAAAGGAAAGGAAAGGAGAAATAGTATCTGGAAGAGGTATGGCAGAAGAATCAGAGCTCTAGCGGTACCAGAGAAAGGGATGAAGAATGAACACTAATTTGTCATCTGGTGGGCAGGCTGAACATGGAGAAGGACAGGGTAACACCTGGGCTCTGGCAAATCCTCAAGGAGTGGTTGGGTAGCTAGCCAGACACTGGATAACAATACAAAGTCTTAGAGCATGGCGAAAACAAGCCCTCCCTCATCCTTCCCAGTAGTTGGCTTGTTTTGGCTCCTTGTCTTGATTTAGTTGTTTCCTGAACTGTTGAACAGCCTCAGCAGGAGAGGAGGTGCAGAGTCCTCTCCTACAAACAGCTCAAGCCCCATGGATAAAGGGCTTCACCTCTGGAAGTGCAGGAGATATGGGCTTGAATGCCTCCAGTCAGTAGATAAACACCACAATCTTCTCTTTTCTGATTCCTGAAACAATACCTTACTTTTAATGTCTTACTTTTTCCAAGAACATTAGATGTATTTAGCTGCTACTCAAATAATGGGAAGAAGGTTACATTTAGCAAGACTTGGATATTAGCAAGAGTTCATTTACTTGACTGTGCATTCTTTAGTAACTTTAAAAATATCTTTAGATCATTTTGCATCTGTTGAAAAGGAAGAATTTAACCCCCCCACTTCCTTACTCATTATTAGCACTCCTGTGAAAACTTTGATCTTGCAATCATTGCCACATACAAGTTTTGCTGACCAAGAGCTCCAGTGATCCTAATGGACCATGTTAGTGTCACTAACAGGACATCTCCTTATAGAAACAGACATCTTGTTATAAGCATTTTCAGTGTTGACGCTAAGACACAATCTTTGTTTCCACACCAGGAGGAATAATTCTTTTCAAGGTGATTTCAGGTGGCATTTTCCCTATTAAAATACGCAGGGCCAAATACTGAAGGGTTTTTCAAAGCTTTTCCAGGAGCTTGTGGTAGTATACTCAAAGCAAGAAGGATAAACAAACATTTTGACTGAGATACTAAAACATAAAAGTACTTGGTTGTACAAAGTACTTCTCTAAATTAGGAACAAAAAAGTCACATTTGGTTACAGTGGTTTTTCTCTATCTAGGAAGCAGGTTTTGTTACACTCAGTTGTACCGGTCACCTGCCCTGTAATGCACAGAGGCTTTCTAAAGAAATCATCCCTTCTCCATTGGACAAAAAAAGTGCTTTCTGCCTCCAGGTATCCTGTTCTCTCACCTAGATTTATCTCAGCTAATTACACCAAGGTAAAAAACACTGTACTTTGTCTCTAATATATTTTTACAATACAACAGCTGCCTCAATGTAAAAAATGTAGAAAGGCATAGCCAAAAGAACTCATAAACTACGAATTCAAGAATTTACTATATTGAAAAGGAGGATTTCTTCTTTATTTCACAAGACAGGAAAATTTCCTATTTGTTTCTGTTTTCTAGAATCAGAAGAACAAGAAATAGCTACAAGGATTTTTTTTTTTTCTATATGTGTCTGATACCTATTGGTGACATCAGCTCCTAAGGATTCTTTCCTCTAAATGTTGGAAAAATGTAATTTTTTGTGAATTCATATGTTCATTCTGAAACCCTGACAAGAAACAATAATACCTCCTTCATAAGGAATCTGGTTCCATCTGAATCGTTGCCACAGTCTGATCTGAAGTGTAACTGATCTGATCACTTGCGATTTAACTTCTTCACTTATGCCTTTAGTGCATTAGGGCTTCCCGGGGAGGGGAAAGAAAACTGTTTACATTTTTAGACTTCTTAAAAGTGCATCCAGAAGCTCCAAGTGTTTAGTGCCTGATTAATTACAAACACCTAGAGGTTGCTCCCAAGCCTGTTTACAGAATCTCTCCTAACATCAAGTGATTTTACGCTTTTCCAGGCATTTTGAATCATGTTATTTCTAAAGAAAAATAATAATTAATAATAATCTGTTAAAAAAATAATTTAATCAAACTGTCAATGAAAGCAGCTAATGGAGCTGGGCAGTGTGGTCAGTCCCAGGATGTAAGATGACAGCTCTTCCCTGGCTCTGAACAGCTCTACAGAAATGGAATAGCGGTGTCTGTTGGAGCTATGTTTGGAGAATAAAGTGAAAAGACTTGAAAAATGCTAATTAGAATTCAAGATACTGTAAGAAAAGGAAAGATCAATGAATAAATGTCCAACTGCGCTTAGCCAAACAGGCCAAACAGGATACTTTTGACAAGGAAACAGAAGAAGCAAAACAGAGCAGTTGGAAGTATCAAGACGAGATTTGGCCCTAGGCTCGCCTGTATAGTTTCCCAGAAGTGATTTTTTTTGGCAATTTTTGAAAGACTAAATTTTTGGTAACCATACAGATAAAAAAATAGACTATTTTTGTGTTTTATTATTATTGCATTCTACTTTTAATTCTTAAGTTCGTAAGGTTTAGAATTTGTAAGGTTTAGAATTCTAGAGGCGCTAGAATGCCTCTTAACAGGGGAAATATGTATATAAAAACTATTTTTTGTTCTTTTAGAAAGGCTCGCCTGACTCAAGCCTCTCGGATTGTTGTGTACACTTTATTTTATCTACTCCAACAGCCCCACTGCAACCGAAGTCAAGGATCTGGCAAGTCCCTCTAGGATTCAGGTCAAAATCTAAGTTCAGAAAAAAACTGAAGCATGCACAGAAGTCTACCTCTCTTACCAATGCACTTAACTATCTGTTTGCATTTATGTGTATAGTTTAAATGCTATTCAAATCATCAAAGACTAAATTGAAGCCTTATCTTTAGCAGTTCTTTTAGATAACCACAACTGGTTAAACACTTCTTTGTCTGCCTTTAGATATTTTTTGTCCACAACAGTGAAAACTTGGCTTATTCACTGGAAATATTTTTTATTATGATTGTGGAGGATTACAGAAGTTAAAAGGCCTGCTTTTCCATTAAAAGCTTTTAGAGATTTCAGAATGGATGCATTCAAGCACACAGACATAAAATAGGTGAAAGTTAGAAAAACACGATACATCTTCATTAAGTCAAACTCTCAACTGTTCTTATTAAGTGATTATTTCATGGGAAGTTTTGTACCAAAGCAGCTCTAAGGATTTAGGCCAAAATTATTCTAGCTTCTTGGAAACCTCTGTTCCCAATTGCAGTTTTATAGGTGGGGAATGAAGTCCAGAGAAAATCAGAGTGAAACAGGGCAAAGGATGAAGGTGGGGGGGGTGTGGGGGGTGCACTTGTGCCTCTTACACCTCTTGTTCTCAATACAGAGACCATCTAAATAAAAAACAGCAGCAAGGAAGAGTTCTGTTTCTTTCCACCTGCATTAGTATTCACTCCAAGAAGTGGACTAACCAATGCTGGAGCAGCACAACCATTTAACAGAATGGTTTCTCTCCATTCTTTCCTTTCTGTACCACAGCAGCCATTTTTGTGACACTGGATTTCAAACATGAAATGAGAGGTTCTACACAATCTAAGTAAGTTGTTGTCTCAGCCAGTTCTTTCATTCCTGCAAATCTACTTTTTAATCTGGTATTCCATTTTTTACCTGGATATTGCCAGGAATAACAAAAAATAACAGATAAGATTTCAATTTGGAAAAGAGGGCAATGGGAGTAAAGAAAAAAACAAAACAAAACAAAAGACAACCAACAAACAAACCAACCAAGCCACAGAACAAAATAAAAGCCTTGCAAATCTTCTTACATAATAAAATAGTTCTCCTGCCTCTCCTACTCCTTTTTCTTTCACTGCAGGCAATAAAGGGCAGAGTCAGGAAAAAAACCTGGACTTCTTAACTTCCACGTTATGTGCCGGGCTGTCATATGCTTTATAGGTGCTGCACGGAAGCCCCACACCCCTCTTCCAGGTAACATCCTGAGTTACAGCTGGTTACACAACAAACTGCCTTTCACCGGAGCAAGAAAGGAGTAAAAGGGTCTGTTTTGCCAGAGCTGTGTCTGAGATACCTACACGTGTCTTAAAAGTGTGTGTAATCTGTCTAAGATGTTGGGACACGGTAAGGTGTGGGAACAGAGTCTTTTTAGTTTTGCAGTACAACTGTATTTCATAGCTGTCATATCCCTGGAGTGAGATATATAAGCAAATAGCACATTTAGCTCCTCTGATGCCTCCTTTAATAATTCCCAGTTACAACTTCAGACTATAAGGGCTTCTTATGCTCATACAAAGTCAGTTTGCTTAGCTGAGTCACTTCTTGTATCACATTGCTTCAGAGCTGCCCTGAAAGCAAAGCATGTCAGCAAACACCTCCTACAGCTTTGGGAGACAGAAAAAAAAGAAAAGCAAATCTATGAGGGCAGAGGAATTTTTCATGGGTATTTTATGGCTTTCATTTTCTTGGCAAATTCTTCTGTAGTCATCAAATACATAAGATGCATCAAAAAAAATTGTGAAAAGAGTTATAAAAAGGTTAGCTTGTCAAATGATATTTCCTCATTTGGCTTGAAAGTTTATATTTGTCCAGCAGTCAGTCTTCATCCTAATAAAATAAGCTTTTCTAAATCACTTCTGAAAAATAGTCACATATGGATTGTATTATATATGTAGGTGTTTTGAGGCCAGAAAACATATTTTTTGTTCCATGTCTGCAGCACATAGCAGAGTGGAATGCTGGTGGCTGACCATGGCTCTAGGTGCGGAGATCATTACAAGCCCACAACCTGACTCAACATGTAGTATATGCTAAAGCAGAAAGCTTTTCAGACATACCAGGCCATCATACTTTTCAGAGCAGAATCCCAGACTTTAGGTGTTTAGGTGCTAAAAGCTAAGGATTTTATCTCAAACTCATTCATTCTTTTTATTTCCAGTGTTCTATTTCTGAGCATTCACAAATGAAATGGGCGTCTATACTGCTAAATGAAGTAGTATTTTGAAACAAAACAAAACATTAAAAATTTCATTTTGAAATATTTTCCCTTGCTAAATTTTCTCTCATTCAGCTGATGGAAATTCATACATTAAAATGGTGATGTTCTGTCAACCTAAATCTAAAATACTTTATTTTTCGATAAGTATAATATTATCCAAATCTTTCTTCTCAGGCTGTGGGGTGGAGCCTCAGCCACACAGACATTAATTCTAAAGCTCAAATAAGATAAAGATTTTAATTCTTTAATGAAACAGAACTTTCCTAGTCTCATTTAATTTTTGCACAGCCTTAAGCTTAATTTTCCTAATAAATTTTATGAGAAATTTAGCTCAATTCAAACTAACCTCAGCCTTTTCTGGTATTATTTTACATGGCTTGATAGGAAGTACAAGGGCCAGATAAGGTTCAGCTACTCTATTTAAATGAGGTTGCTTTCATACAATAGAATATCGTAATAGAATAAAGAGTGGAGTACCTGAACAAGAACCATAGGACTGATATGTTAACAGAGCATCTTGAAACCTCATCTTACGCCTTTTCTTACTGTCTGCCTACTTAGGTTTGAAATAAAAGGTGAAAGGTCTTTTTCCTTGTTGGTTTATCAGAAGGCTTTTTGTCCATTACTTTTTGGATATATCTAACGCCCACAGGGATATCCCTTCTTTCCTACAGCAAAACCTGTTCGTTTGTTTTTTCCCATGTAAAGCAAACTAGCTCCCACACCTGAGCAATCATGTAACAGTGGAGCATTTCTATGCACAGACCATCCAACACACACTACATATAAACTTACTTATGCTCCAGATCATGAATTACACGGCTCATCTTGCCCATCCAGAAGGGGAGACCAGCTGTGTACACCACCAGGAGGTCGACGATGCCCATAATGTGAACATATCCCTCATCTCTGAGAGCACATCCCACAAAACTGAACCGAGACACCTCTGCAATGCACACAGCTATTGTCACACCATGTAACAACTGTGCCAGACTTCATCACCTCATACCTTTGCTGAGCAGCTTCAGATCTTCCCAGGGCGGCAGCTGGTGAGTGTCAGACCGCAGCAGAACTCAGCGCTGGCTTCTAGCCTCTTTACAAGCTCAACGAGAAAAGTTATGGTTGTGTTGGTGGCACAGCACCTTCCTCAACACTTGGCTCCCTTATTTTCACAAGATTTTCAGAAGCACCGATGGAATTTTAGAGGCAGAAAAATACAGCAAAACACCCCTACTTCTGTATTAATGAGAAGCTGAGGCACGCTGGCAGGTAGCTGCGCAGGTGCGCACACTCACGTCTTCTGCTTCAAACTACATGAACAGAGTCATTCGGCGTTACTCTTCTTGCATGTTACCAATAGAAAGGAAATACCTCAAGTCACTGTCATACAGAAAGCACTGAAAACATTAGAGATTTTGTCATCAATGGCTGAGTTTTATTTACCCTTTTAGTTTTTCCTCTGTAAATTGCTGCCAGATTCATAGCCCTGTAACGAAGCTCCTTTCTTTCCCTGGCAGAAAAGCTCAAAATACCAAGTAAAGAAATTCAGCCGTGCCCTGTCTCTCCCGGACAGCTTGCCTTACTTCTGACCTGGAGGAACATGTCTAGGAGTAAGAGACATTGGATTTCTAGGTATATTAGGGCCAGATTCTCAGCTGGCATAAATCAGCTACATCTCCCTGAAGTTATTATGAGCTATTCCAATTTACTCAAGAAGAGGATCTGGCCCCTGTCAGTCTTTGGCTTCTCTGCAAAGGCTTTTAATAAGGCGCCAACTGTCCTGGCAGTGAGGGTATACTGAGTAGTGCTCAAAGTTAGCAGTAGCAGACAGGAGCTCAGCCCAGTAACATTTTTCTCTGCAAGAATTAAGTACAGCACTTCTTTTAAGCTTAAAACAATTCTTACTGTTCCACTAAAACAAAGAACAACTCACACAGTGAATACCAGCAAGAAATGGGAGAGGGAATTTATAAAACACAAAAAAACAGAAAGCCCAGCAAAACAATAGCGAGTGGGTGGTTGAATCCAGCCAGGTTCACAGCACACGCCATTACCACCCCGTAGTACTGAAGCTCTTCATCTCAAACCTGTGCCATAATATGCATATTTCCATAGGCCTATTTTATACAAAATAATTATATAAAGTTTCCCCATCAGTATTGCAGCTCAAATCAGCAGCACTGCTTAGTATCAACAGAATTCAAGCGCGGATAAGGGGGGGCTAAGGGAAGTATTTTCCTTTAGGCAGTGGGACCTTTTTAAGCCAGAAGATAGCAGAACCTCATCTTTGGTTGGGATGTGAACAGCACAGATGAACCTTTGGAGTAGACTCAGAGAATGTTTTGTTAAAGAATGCAGCAGTAAAAGGAACTTGGAACTTCCAAGATGGAAATGATCTGGATACCTGATGTTAAAAGAACAATGAGGATTAAGACATCTTTCCTACATTCCTCAGCCACAAAGAAATAAACGTAGACATAAATGCTGCTTCTTTTTTTGCCGTCTTTTTTTCTACTTTTTTATTATTTTTGCTGTTATTATTTCTAACCTCCTTCAGCCCAAGGAAGGAGATATAGCTATGATTATTTACCTTGTTGGTACCCAACTGCTTTATTTTTCTGAACTAGCAGCCAGACTCTTGCAGGAATAATTCTATTTTGCAATGATCAGAGAAATCTGAAAAATTGTCTTGCTGGACCCAAGATGCTAGTGCCTACTTGAAACATTCTGGATTAAACTGAGTGAAAGGAAACAAATGGGGAAATACGGCACAGATCATTCAGCCATAAAAAATAGAGCAAGATCTTGAGGGGGGAACACCTGGAGATGCTTCCTAAAGGGTCTCGTAGCTGGATTCAAGTCAGACTGAGATCTACTCCAGATCAACCACCCTGGCTAGATGCTTGACTGCAGTGAGGCGTTAAGTGGAGACGACTGCTCTGCAATAGATGCCCAGAAGTATCATCATCAAGGAAGGTCAATGCCAGAGTGGGATGCAAACTACATCCCAGAAAAACACAGCAGAGAGACAGCCTGTCTACACGCCAGCAACAACACCTGGAAGAGCTTGTGGTGCCATTGCCTGGAAGGGCAAGCAGTGCCAGGGCCAGCAAGAGCTCAGAGCAACCACAGAAAACACTTCCTCCAGCACCAAATGCCTGAACCATGGCTCTGGGAAAGATGCAAGCCCCCACCCCCCAGCCCAGCTCTAGGGAGAGACAGGGAACAGAAGAGAGGTGAATCGACTCCTTCACTACACACTAGTACAACTAAACAGAAGGAAAAGAAAAGAAGCATAAAGCCTGTCAACGTACTGAGAGGTGGGAATTGCAACTTTTTCTCTGGATTCACAAAGAAAGGACTCCAGTTAATTAAAAACATCTATTGATTTTAATAGCAGTTTTTAAGTAAAATAACAAAAAATCCTAAAAGTTCCCTAGACCTCTCCTTCCATCCATCTAGATGTCATTTGCTGTGATTCTTTGCCAGTAATCCTTCCCCCCTTCATTGTATTTGAATTTCAATGGCCACTGCACACCAACACATTTTCTCTCTCATGCTGCCACCTACCCCTGCACTACAGCTGCTTGCCCTGTTGCTTCTGCAGCATTTCTACATGCTGTGGGTTAAGAAACTGAAGTGATCGTTTCGTAAACAATTTACCGTGTGTGTGAATTAGAGTAACAGGCCTAACCTAACTAACCTAAGTGCTCTTGCTGAGCACTTACCTATGTAACTAGCATTAAGTGGAGCCATAGTTTGGCCTTAGCAAAGAGCAAACTGGTGCTGAGTACTCTGGAAAGTCAGAAACCTGGCCTCTTGCCTAGAGACGGCATCCCTAATGTAACAGATCCTTTCATTTTAATTCATCTTCCCCATCTGCAAACCCAGGGATGATAAAAATCTATCTGCCAGGCGAGGTTCAGGCATCTCCGAGGCTCCACGGGGGTGCTGACTCCCAGGGCTGGGTCTCTGAGGTGCAGGTTCGGTTCATAAGCAATAATTCGTGCCGGACCGGGAGGAGCAAACCAAACGGTCCAAACGGTCCGCACAGCCCAGGTCGGTCGCAGGGCGCTTCGCTTCTTCTTTGCTTCGTGCTGGGTGATGCCCACCGCTGGAAGCGGCAGCTGACAAACATCTCACTTTAATCAACAAGCCCAAAGGTCAACCCATATTTTAGAGGCTGCTCCTGCTCGTTAGGGCTCCCAGT
>NW_009696136.1:0-335 GCF_000703405.1 Apaloderma vittatum
CCCAAACTCCCAGCTCCCCTCCTCCCCACCTTTTCTTCGGGGGGCGAAACAATCACTTCAAACCATTTGGGTGTGTCCTGGCTGGAAATGAGATTTTTTAGCCCCAAAAAAGACAGGGCAGCAACATCCGTAGTGGTGACGGGGAGGATTTCCTCCATTCCAATGGTGGGGTTTTTTTCAAGAAATTGCTATTTAAATCCATCTTTCCCAGGTAAATCCCACTCCTGGGGCTTTATTCCCTCTAATTTCGGGAAGAAATTCAGCGCTCGGCTTCCGAATTGCTGGATTTTGTGCCGGTTCCCAGTTGGGAACGCCGGGATAAAGAGGGTCGTGGG
>NW_009696136.1:385-2620 GCF_000703405.1 Apaloderma vittatum
CAATTCGGAATTCAAATACAGATTTTTAAAAAAAGAAGAAAAACAACCCCCTCAAAGCCCAAATCTGACCCCAAATGACCCCACTAAGGGCAGGGAATTCACCAGGATTTTCTATTTCTCCCCCAGGATTTCATCCCTGCACGAAGCCGCCGGAGCTTTTGTACGAGGGGTCCAGGATTTCTGCAAAACATCTGCCCCAGCCCAGACATCTGACCAGGTTTTTGGGGAAAAAAAGGGAAAACTGAGCCGATTCCATCACACGTAATTCACATTTATTTGCGGAAGCCCCACGATGCTGGGACGGGGGCTTCCCTTCCCCAACTCTCGCTGCTATTTTCCACCTCGTCTGAATTTTATTTTTGTGATTTTTTTTTGTCCTGTTAAATACTACAAAAGGCAACGCTTCAATTTGAGGGATTTTAGTGTTGTTTTTTTTTAAATACTACAAAAGGCGACTTCCCAGGTGGGAGTGTCGCTCTTGCCAAAGGAACAACCCGACTTTGCGGCATAAAGCCCCCGTGGGGGGGGTCAAGCAGCTCATCTCTCTCTATAATTATTTAGAAATATTAAATTTAGCAAGAAAGATCTTGAATATAAATTTATGGACCTTAAACTCTCCCAAAATGTTCTTTAAAGCTGCCGGGATTTTTTTTTTTGCGGGGGGGAGGAATCAAATAAATCCCAAACGTGACGATGAGTCCATTGCTAGGAGCTGGGAACGGGATTTTAATCCCGCTCATGCTAAGCATTCAGACTAATTAACGCCAGATTTAACGGATGATCCGCCCAAAAAAGCTCAATATTTAATCTTTTCAGGAATATCTCTATTTATTTTCCTGGTGGTTTTTTTTATCAGCCACGTCCCTGGGCTACAAAGAACGGAGAGAAAACGTAAATTGTGCCCATCTCGGTGTAGACCTGACCCGACAAACTGAGCCTAAGTGAAGCCCAAACTAAATTCGAAGTTGAAAAAAAAGGAATTTCTGTGACGCCGTAATTAAATTAATAAGAATCGGGTTCCCCCGGCAGAGCCTTTCCCGTGGGAAATGCCCCCAAAAAATGAGAGGAGAGGAAGCGCAAAGGAAAGCAAAAGCAGAGCGAGAGGAGTTTTTGCTTTTGCTTCTCCCCCCTTTTCCTTTCTCTTCCACACCTGCTTTCACTTTCCTATTTTTACTTTCCCTTTCCTCAGGCACCCCTTTCTCTTTCTCTTCCCCTCCCTTCCCTTTCTCTTTTTCCTTCTCTGTCTGGTTTTTCCTCTCCGCTCTCTCCCTTCTCCCCTTTCCCTTTCATCTCCCCTGTTTGGGCTCGCTCCTCTCCTTTCCCTTTTCCCTTTTTCATTCCTCCTCTTTTCTTTTCCCCCCTCACTTTCCCCTTTTTCTTTTATTTTTTTTGCTGCCTTTGCTGTTTTTGCATCCCTACTCCTTATTTTCCACCCCTTCTCCTTTTGCACCCTCTCTCCTTTTCCATCTCCTCTCCCCCTTTTTCATCCTCTCTCCCCTCTTTTCCATCCCTTCTCCCTCTTTTCCATCCCTTTTCCTTTTCCACCCTCTCTCCTTTTCCATCCTCCTTTTTCACCCTGTCTCTCTCTTTTCCATGCCCTCTTCTCCCACCTTCTCTCCTTTTCCATCCCCTCTCCTTTTCCACCCTTCTCTCTTCACCCTTTTCTCTCCCTTTTCCACCTCTTCTCCTTTCCCCTCTTTTCTTTTTTTCCTCTCTTTTCCTTCCCTTCTCCTTTGGACCTTCTCTCTTTTCCACCCCTTCTCCTTTTCTCTTCTTTTCTTTTTTTCTCTTTTCCATCCCTTCTCCTTTTCCATCTCCTCTCCTTTTCCACTTTCTCTCCCTCTTTTCCACCTCTTCTCCTTTTCCCCTCTTTTCTTTTTTTCCTCTCTTTTCCATCCCTTCTCCTTCGGATCTTCTCTCTCCCTTTTCCATCCCTTCTCCTTTTCCACTTTCTCTCCTCCTTTTCCACTCTTTCCCTCTTTTCCACCTCTTCTCCTTTTCCCCTCTTTTCCATCCCTTCTCCTGTTCCATCCCTTCTCCTGTTCCACTTTCTCTCCTTTTCCACTTTCTCTCCCTTTTCCCCTCTTTTCTTTTTTCCCCTCTCTTTTCCACCCCTTTTTCCTTTTCCCTTCTTTTCTTTTTTTCTCTTTTCCATCCCTTCTCCTTTTCCATCCCCTCTCCTTTTCCACTTTCTCTCCCTCTTTTCCACCTCTTCTCCTTTTCCCCTCTTTTCTT
>NW_009696136.1:2951-3171 GCF_000703405.1 Apaloderma vittatum
CTCCTCTTCTCCTTTCCCCTCTTTTCTTTTTTTCCTCTCTTTTCCTTCCCTTCTCCTTTGGACCTTCTCTCTTTTCCACCCCTTCTCCTTTTCTCCTTTTCCACCTCTTCTTCTTTTCCATCCCTTCTCCTTTTCCACCTCTTCTCCTTTTCCCCTCTCTTTTCCATCCCTTCTCCTGTTCCACTTTTTCTCCTTCTTTTCCACTTTCTCTCCCTTTTCC
>NW_009696137.1:0-385 GCF_000703405.1 Apaloderma vittatum
GCCAAGGCCTGGCAGGAGCTGAGGCTGGAGGGGAAGAAGGGGAACTGGGCCGCGCTGCGCATCCGGCAGCGAGAGAAGGAGGTGAAAAGCATGGCCAGGGTAAGCGGAGCCTCTGTGCTTGCAGTTCACAGCTGTACGCAGGCCAGCAGCAAAGCTGGGCTTTCATGCACCTCCCAAAGTCATGAATCCTCGTCCTCTCCCGGAAGGAGAAAAAGGGATGCCCAAAGGAGCCCCTGCACCTTTTCTAACAGCTTCTCTCTCTCCCTGTCTCCTGTGGTTGAGGCAGGAGCGGCTGAGCACGGCTCACCAGAGGACACAGCTCGAACTGTGGAGGAGCTGCCCAGCGAGGAGCTGCCCAGCGACCCCGCGATGCTGCTGCCTGCAG
>NW_009696137.1:811-1613 GCF_000703405.1 Apaloderma vittatum
TCTCCCTGTCCCCTGTGGTTGAGGCAGGAGCGGCTGAGCACGGCTCACCAGAGGACACAGCTCGAACTGTGGAGGAGCTGCCCAGCGAGGAGCTGCCCAGCGACCCCGTGATGCTGCTGCCTGCAGAGCAGAAGCTCGGGGCCCCTACCAGAGGCCTCTGTAACACGCGTAAGGCTTCCTGCGTGCTCCTCACAGGAAGGGCCGTCCTGGGGGGCAGCTGCACTCGTGTTCCGCTTCTTGGGAGGCTTAGGATATTCCTGGGAGCTGTTTCGGTTCCTCTGCGTACAAACCTCAGATGCGAGAGGGCTGCCTCGTCCTCTGCAGGAGCTCAGCAGAGCTCTCTAAGCCGGGGTGGTGCCAGGAGGGGCAGGAAGAGAGAGGCGGGTGGGTTAAAGCCCGTTTGCACGGGGAGGTCAGGGAGGACCTTGCTCCAGGGTCACGCCGGCAGCAAGGAAAAAGGATGCTCTTGTCTGTCTGCAGTTCCTCTAATGACGGTGACACCACATAGTCCAGCTTCTGCTGCAGACTTTGTGCCTCCCATCAAGGCGCAATGGCAGGGAAAGCCTGGTCAGGGCTGGCTCCACCGAGCTCTGCGCCACACTGCTGCTGCTGAAGCTCAGGGCCCTGCAGGTGAGGTGGTGGGAGAGCAGGTCTGGAAGGGACTTCGAGCAGTCTGGGTGGGAGCAGGGCTGAGAGAAGCCTGATTGGAGCCTGATTGCCACAGGGTAGGGTGTCTCCTAAGGTCATCACTGAGCCACTGGGCTGGATGGGCTTGCAGAAGCCATCGGCACCTCGAGGAGTG
>NW_009696137.1:1960-2181 GCF_000703405.1 Apaloderma vittatum
TCATTCCCCTCCCAGCCATCCCTCTCTTCTCAGGACCACGCTTTCTTAGAGCACGAGCGGATCTTCCTGGAGAGCCTGAAGGAAGACCCTACCACACCTCCTCTCTCGCAGGAGATAACAGCCTCTCTCGCAACGTCACAGCTGCGAGCTGTGGATTCTAGAGAACATCTCCTTCTGGATCTCAGGTTGGTGAAGACCTACAATAGTGCAGGGCTGGGACT
>NW_009696138.1:0-1319 GCF_000703405.1 Apaloderma vittatum
TGATCTCAGAGATCTTTTCCAGCCTCAACAAGTCTGGGATTCTGTGAGATCCTGAATTTGTCTCCTAAGAGTGCAGGGTCATTGTGAGTTCTGTGGGATATCACAGCACACCTCCAGCTGTTACCCTGGAAAAGCTGGATTGAGGGAAGATTCCTCAAACTCTGGTCCTGCTTGAGCTCCTCTCGCACGCTGTTATCTCCATGCCTGGTGGGCTCAGATCTGTGCCACAAACTCCACGGGCACTCTCTGGGATGAGCTGTATCTGTCCCAGTGTCCAAAGTCGCCATCTGGGTGTCACCAGTGTGAGACAAAAGGAGGTCCGCAGGGTCAATGGCATGAGTGGAAAAGCTGATGATCTCCAAGACATAGGACCAGAGCTGCAGACCTCCGAGGTGGAAATTGTCTTTTTGGGTGCACTCGCTGCGAGTCTGAGAAGCTGCATTTCGACAACAGCGCAGCTCTCTGGCCATGCTGTGCTCTGGTAAAGCTGGCCTCTGCCTACACAGAGCTCAGGTAGGCGCCCGGGCTGCCTGGCTGCACTGCAAAAATCATCTCTGTCACGATGGTCATGTTGGAGGTGGAGGTCCCTGTCAGCTGGAAGGTGCAGGTCTCGGAGGAGGGCAGCACCGTCAGCTGGCACTTCTGTGCCTGAGGCATACACAGCCAGGCTGATCTCACCAACAGCTGAGCCCAGCAAGCAACTTTCTCCATGTCTAAGTAGGCGTTAGTGCAGAGTCTGCCTAGGAGTTCCGAGCTCTGATCCCTCGGCAGCTCGTTGTCAGTGCCGTGGAGAAAGCACGTATCCCCCAGCAGCAGCTGCTCCATCTGGCACATGCACTCCATCACCACATGGGCCCTGAAGATCCTTGCTGGCAGCTGCCGTGTGGTGTCCTCCTCCAGGATGAAAGAGTACCCCGGGGGTGGCTGCAGGAACATGAGCCGGCGGTAGAGGATGGTGTTCTCATGGGCACTCCAAGCTTCATAGGGGCCGTCCACCCCAACGGCCGGGTGCATCTGTGGCATGAACGTCGTCTTGCAGAGCATTCGACAGACACCAAAGAGGTCCTCCACCAGCTCCTTCAACACCTTGCATGTGTCAGGCAGGCCCTGCTGCACTGGTGATGGGGTGGACACAGCCAAAGATGGGTCACCATTGAGGTCATCCTTCTCCTGCTTGTTGTTGCCCTCCTCCTGCTCATCGTTGCCCACCTTCTGCTTGTTTTTGTCCTCCTCCTGCTCATCATTGTCCACTTCCTCAGAGCAGCCAGGAAAGGCGTGCATGATTGCCCAGGCCTGCCAGCAGAGTATGGCTCCCCACG
>NW_009696138.1:1620-2461 GCF_000703405.1 Apaloderma vittatum
TAGAGGGGCTGTGGGAGGTGGGAGGAAGGGCAGTCTTTGTGAGCACTGCTTGGGTGGAAGCCATGGGCTCTCCCAGGAAAGCTTTTGGGCACTGGTGCCAAAAGGCTTGAAACGGCCGTAGGCCCTGGCTTAGAGACAGCACAGGGCCCATCCTGCCCAAGCTGCCCTCCTGCCCAGCCCCTGGCTGGGCTGGGCCATGTGAAATTTCAAGGGACACCTGAGACAACTCTCCCAAGGCCCCATCCCTGACACACAAGAGCATCCCATGGAGCCATGAGTACCCAACCCCAAAATCTCTCTGGGCACCTACCACCACAGGGAGCCCCAAGCACCTCTGGCCCCAGTCCCGAGGGTGCTACTGTGCCCTGCCTGGAAGGGCTTGGCTCTTCTTCTGGGTTAGAAATGCCCCTGGGCATCTGCCCTATCCTGAACCCAGCCCAGCCCTCCCCCTGCATGCTGCACTCCCCGATCGCCCAAGTCCAACCGAAGTGAGGCTGCCTGGTGATGCCCCTAAAGGCAGCTCTCATTGTGATGTCACCTCTGATGTCACAGTCACTAGAGCAGTGTCACCTGGCTACTGCCAAGCCCCTGCTTTCATCCCCACTGCCCGCCTCAGCATGTCCTGGGCATCACAGCCTGTACAAACCCACCTGGCAGAAGCTGTTTCCCAGGTGGGCTGTTGGCAAAGTGGGCAGACACTTCCCAAAACCGTAACTGAAATGAGAACTGGGACAGGGTAGGACTGGGACTGAGAGCATACCCTTAGTAAGTGAGTCTACCCTTAGTAAGTTGAGTCTGCCCTTACTAAGTTGAGTCTGCCCTTAGTAAGTTTGCAGATGAC